>NC_068402.1:41302491-41323195 GCF_023724105.1 Carassius gibelio | reverse complement strand
AGAAACAGCTGGATAGTACCTCCAGCTCAGTCACTAAGTTGCATGTTTATCGGTGTATCCGCTTAATTGAGAATAATTCTCTGGGCAGATGTTTCTTCTCAGTGTTGGGCCAGTGCTGCAAACCTCATCCATCTCAATTAGTCTAGTCTGAACACGTGACACAAGCAGTAATAAGGTAGGCTAAAGCAATCAAACCCTGCTAAACTGTCTAAATGTGAAATAGTCACAGTAGTAAATAAGGCTTCAGCACTCATACCAAATGAAACTAAAGTATATGCATGTTCTTACCAGTCTATCACTTATCTTCTAGTGCCACTCGTCATTGTATTAACCAATAAATTGGATGTGTCAAAGTGAGTTACTGCTAGAATTTTAGTATTAGTTACACTCTTTAATGTGTAGAATAAATACATTCCACATGTTAAAAACAATTCAGCCTTCAGTACTGAATCGAATCTGCCAAGGACCCCAAAACAATTGCTCTGGCTATAAGAGCTTTATACTGTAGGTGCTCTATTCTGTATTTATTTCAAAATCCCATTAAAAGTCATTATATATATATATATATATATATATATATATATATATATATATATATATATATATATATATATATATATATATATATATTAGGGGTGTAACGATACGCGTATTCGTATTGAACCGTTCGGTACGACGCTTTCGGTTCGGTACGCGGTACGCATTATGTATACCAAACGGTTCGTTGGACTAATTCATTATATAAAAAAAAAAAAAAAAGAAAAAAAAAAAAAAAGAGAAATATAATGATATGCGTTCAACAAGGTAGCCCAATAACCCAAACGACGTAACAGGCAACGCCCCTGACACTCCCGAAGAAGAAAAAAACACCAACTTATATGTTTATGTTAGGGTACTACTCAGTCAGGCGCTCGCTCACTCAGTACGCGCTGAAGGCTCGTTGCAAAATGGCCAATGTGTTTAACATACCAGAAAAAAGAAGATCCTCCAGTAACCAACAGGTCTGGTGTTTGGGTGCACTTTGGATTCCCTTTAAGCTATAATGGTGATGGCAAGAGAGTGGTGGATAAAAAAACAACGGTATGTCGCATCTGCAACATGACAGGGTACACCAGTGGGAATACAAAAAAAAAAAAAAAACACCAGCGGGAATACTTGAAACATGTCAACTCATTTACGCTGACATCACCTTATTGTGTCAGTATCTGGGAAAAGACGAAAAAAATGAGAAACAAGCACGCAACAAACTATCCCTGCAGCATTTAGACACCGGTATTATAGCTTACAGGGAATCCAAAGTGCACCCACACCAGACCTGTTGGTTATTTTAGGATCTTATATTTCTGGTCTGTTAAATGCATTAGACATTTTGCAATGAGCCTTCAGCGCGTGCTGAGTGAGCGAGCGCCTTAGGGGCCGTTCACATATCGCGCCTAAAAACGCGTGGAAAACGCTAAGCGCGTCTTTCTCCTCCTTTCCAAAGCGCTCGGGCAGAAGCGCTCATGAGGCGTCTGTCTTTGCTAAGCAACAATGACGTGCTCTCTCCATGAGACGCGGAAATTTCAGCGAATGATAAATGGATTTGCAAGCTCTAAAAATCGCTTGCAGTAGCTCTGCTACTAAATTTATTTCAAAATTGCAATCCATATACAACTGTGAACAGCTGTTCCTTCATCTTGGCTGAGTTTTCAACGTTGTTACGGGAAAGGAGATGAAGCTGATTGGTTAGTTCTTGTCACATGACCCGCGGTGCGCTTGCAGCATTCTGAAAAGTTGAGATGTTTTTACATTTTGCTGTATCTAAAACGTACCGAACCGAACCGAACCGTGACATCAGTGTATCGTATCGAACCGAACCGTGAATTTTGTGAACCGTTACACCCCTAATATATATATATATATACAGTATAGACCAAAAGTTTGGTCACACCTTCTCATTCAAAGCGTTTTCTTTATTTTCATGACTATGAAAGTTGTAGATTCACACTGAAGGCATCAAAACTATGAATTAACACATGTGGAATTGTATATGGAATAACATACATAACAAAAAAGTGTGAAACAACTGAAAATATATGTCATATTCTAGGTTCTTCAAAGTAGCCACCTTTTGCTTTGATTACTGCTTTGCGCACTCTTGGCATTCTCTTGATGAGCTTCAAGAGGTAGTCACCTGAAATGGTCTTCCAACATTCTTGAAGGAGTTCCCCGAGAGATGCTTAGCACTTGTTGGCCCTTTTGCCTTCTGTCTGTGGTCCAGCTCACCCCTAAACCATCTTGATTGGGTTCAGGTCCGGTGACTGTGGAGGCCAGGTCATCTGGCGCAGCACCCCATCACTCTCCTTCTTGGTCAAATAGCCCTTGATGTCTTCAGTGTGACTCTACAATTTTCATAGTCATAAAATAAAGAAAACTCTTTGAATGAGAAGGTGTGTCCAAACTTTTGGTCTGTACTGTATATATATATATATATATATATATATATATATATATATATATATATATATATATATATATATATATATATATATATATATATATATATATATATGTGTGTGTGTGTGTGTGTGTGTGTGTGTGTGTGTGTGTGTGTGTGTGTGTGTGTACTGTATACACACACACACATCTTTCAGATTTTTTAATACGTTTTCAGCTATCTAAAATATATTAAAGTAGAAAATGTGTAGAAGGAATTAAACATATTTGGACACGGGGTAGATTATTTATCACAATTATAGTGATGCACCAAAGCAAAACCTATAAAAAATAAATCCAAGCTTGTCATTGCAGATAATCACCTGTGAGCGAAGGGGAGCAAGGTAATCATTTTTTATGTTAAAGAACAGTGAGCCAAACATCCATCAAATGCTGTCAGATTGTAGCATGGGTAATAAACTCAGTCGTTAGGAGCCGGCATAAACACTTTTTCCATCAAAAACATTCAGACAACAGTAAAGTTCAGCTTCTTTCTTTTTGGTGTCTCTATAACCTGATACACTGAGTATGAAAGGATAAAGGCTGGGCGTTGACCATGATTGTTTTTGACTGCAGCTGTCACTTGGTCTCTGTGATTTCTATATACTTAACGAATTAGGCTAGAAATCATAGATTATAATGACTATAAATTGTTTTGTTGTCTAAGTTTTGTCACTGCTACAAAATCTACTTTGTTTGTGTATTAATGTGTATAAGGAAAAGAGAAATACTGGCTGGTATGTGCAACAATTAATTTAATCCTCAAGCAGAAAGTTTATAGGCATCTGGCAGCATCCAAAATTGCATAGACTCTGTATAGGTGCTTTTGAATAAATACTTTGAATAAATAAATATTTAAAATATGTTCTTCACATCTTTTATGAAGGCTATTATTATTATTATTATTATTATTATTATTATTATTATTATTATTATTATTATTATTATTATTATTTTAATAAATAATGTTTTATATAAATAATATTAGCATTTAATAGTATTTGGTTTTGAGAAACAGTCTGTGTGTTAGTGATGGCGATTTGAGTTATATTGTTCCACCATTACATGGAAAATAGAAACTGTTTTGAGTCAGTGAGTCAAGATTTCGAGTGAGTCAGCAGTCAATACTTTTATATTGAAAGAGACCCAAACAAGGCTGTAAACAAAGACATTAGTTTTACTTTCAACAGCACCTTGTAAGAGGCAACCAAATGTTATCATTGGAAATCCTTTGAAACAATACTAAGACAAAGACATTGCTTTCCTCGGCGGATATTCAAACTTATGTGTTATTGTGAATAAGATATTGAACTGAATAATGAATGCTGTATCAGATGCAGGTTTTCACACTTGCTCAGTCAATCTCTCTCTCATAATACTCTACATAATACAATACACTTTCAATAAAGAGACAGTTTTCCTTCATTACTAGTTATATAGTGATGTTTTCAGATTAGTAACGGAGGCTTGAGTTCAACTGTTAAACTGTCAATTTGAAAGGAGGAAAGAAGTAGTTCTGCCATCCCCGGTTGATTCAATTGACTTAGTTTTGCATTTAATACAATGTGATATTTGGTCATTTTGTTCTGGCAGCAACAGAACATTTTTATGCTTGGGCAAGAAATTCTCAAACAGCTTTTTAAGCACACAAAATCACTCATGTGTCAATAAACCAATGGGACCACTGAACAATAATAACAATTCATAGCAATAAAGCATAGGTTCCAAAGCTGTTTTGCATCCATCACCCAAATATCTCCATAACAGGCACAGATCTACCACTGTTTGGCAAGTAAAAAATGGACCACTGTTTGTCAAATAATTTATGGAGAGTTACATATTCCCAAAATTTGAATATGCAAGTCTTACGTAACATCAAAAATGACAAGGGAATTTATAGTAATGTTTAGCCAGTCACCAAACTCATTCTCTCAAATGGCTTTTGTACTAAAAACATTCAAAGCTTATATTGACTGAACGTCCTCAATATATACTAGGGACGTATGCGATTTCAGATGCAGCCTCTGTTATTTTAGTACTTAGCAAAGTTTCAGATGGAATCTTACAATATTACATCCACAAAATATATTTGTGCACTTTGTCAGAATAGCAACAATCTCAAACACTGCTTGGTATGAAAAGCACAGCCTGGTACTATATATTCTCTCTTCAAACAAAGACAGAGATGCGAGAGGAGAGCACGGGAGTCAGAGGGATAAGAGAGAGAGAGAGAGAGAGAGAGAGAGAGAGAGAGATGAGGGAGATTTGGTGAGATGCAGGGTATGAGGTCTGGCAGGATTATGCTGTGTGTGTATGTGTGTGTGTGTGTGTGTGTGTGCACGCGTGTGAATGCAGCTGAGATGAGTGAAGCAGGGACTGAGGGTTTTAATAAATCTAGCATCTTATACAGACACACGGTGCAGTTTGGCTCCAAAAGAGAAACTCTCTCTAGGTGTGCCCTCCTTCATCCCTTTCTTGCTCTGCAGAAGCATCTCTTTTCTTTGCTCCATAACTCTGTCACTTTCTGCCTAGATTGTTTATCATGTTAAAAATGTGCTGATCTAATATTTTTATAAGATCACTTAGAACTTATATAAATGCCTGAAATGTCATTCTATATTGTGCATGTTTGAAATACATGGTCAGTTAACAGTTGCATCATCATTGTTGTTTTTGTATCTGACACGTACTGCTTTTGAATTTATTTTTATAGATTTTATAGATACATTTTCTTTACTTTGTACTTTCTATTTATCTTGAATTATTGGCTGAGACATTTAATGGGACAAAAATAGGCAAGAGTGTTTGTATTGTTGTGAAGTGAGAAATGTGTAAAAAGATATATGTTTTTGAACTTTCATGTTTGTTTGTTTTTTGTTTTAGTTTTTTCGTTTTAAGTGGGTATTGTCATTGTTGAAAACAGTTCTGCTGCATAATATTTTTATTATTATTTATTTTAAATTATTTTTAGCTAACTTTTTAGCTATGAGTCTTGACTGTCACATTCGATTAATTTAATGAGCCCTTGGTGAATACAATTATTAATTTATTTAAAAAACAATCTTACTAACCTTTAAAAATGATTTAAAAATAAAACTAAACACTTATGTTAAACTTTTTAACATAGTTACACTATATAATGACTTAAAATTGAAAGTGTCCTAAATAAATATATACAACTTTCATTCATTCATTCATTCTTTCTTTCTTTCTCTTTCTTTCTTTCTTTCTTTCTTTCTTTCTTTCTTTCTTTCTTTTCTTATTATGTTTGGACTAAGTAAAATCTGTGTGGGAGTCTGAGCTTTTAGGTAACTCAGAATTTTCAGGGCTGTCTCATAAATTGAGTTGAAAAAAAAAAAAGAGAGAGAGGGCCGGGGAGAGAAAGAGGGCTGGGTAGGTCACAATCTTAGTGTGATAAGCAATGAAGGATGAAAGTCACTCGCTTTCCTTTAAAACGATATGCCATCTTGAAGGGGGGGTGGGGGGGGGGGGGAGACTGTCCCCCTTGGAAGATAAATGTAGACGTCAGACAGTGATTGATTATTTGTCAATCAAATGACTAATTTAACCTTATGGTCTGAGATAATCAATGATAGCTGAAAAAATAACTTCAGAAATATCATTTTCTTTCCCATGACTGGAGATGTTCAGGATGATGGAAAGAAGACTGGGACCATCCCTCATATTTGACCTCTTCTCCAGTTTCAGAAACCTGTATTTTAAAGCTGACCCTTAAAAAAATAAAAAAATAAAAAAATAAACAATACACTGATTGTTTGTCTAGAGTACATGAGTAGATTTAACCTGTCCTTTGAAAATCTCTAAAATATTTCACCACAATCTTAAAAAAAAAATTTTTTTATCTTTATAAAAATAAAAAATCTTTATACAAATAAAATGCTGATCGTTTCTAATAGATATTCAGTTTTATAATTAAAATTGTTTTGTGACTTTTATACCTTGGGACAAAAAACACTAATAATAAAACCACAACCACGCCCGTAGTCCAAATGATTCTGCATGAGAATTGTAACTATTTCAGGTTGTGTATTATATAAAGAACATTAGATAACAATAATTTTCTGTGAATGTATTTGTATTCAATGAATGTATGAATGAATGAATGTATTTAAAAATGTAGTTTATTCCTGTGATAGCACTGCAACATTTTCAGCAGCCATTAATCAACTCTTCAGAAGTCATTCTAAAATTACAATCTGGTGTTTAATAATGTGTGTGTGTGTGTGTGTTTGTGTGTGTGTGTGTGTGTGTGTGTGTGCGTGTGTGTGTGTGTGTGTGTGTGTGTGTGTGTGTGTGTGTGTGTGTGTGCGTGTGTGTGTGTGTGTGTGTGTGTGTGTGTGTTTAATCGGTGCTGAATTTTTGTGAAAAACAGCAAGTTCAAGAGAGCAGAATTTATTTAAAATATAAATATTTTGTAAAATCATAAGTACGGTATTTTTCCTGTCACTTCTGATCAATTTAATGCATCCTTGCTGAATGAATAAGTATGATTTAAAAATGTATAAATGTATATACCTGACCCTATTTTCAATGTTATAAGGATTATATAATATTAAACACATAAAATAAATTAATAGAAATAGTTGGAGTAGTCTGTTTTTTTATAATTTTATTATTTAGTGCTATATATTGGTGATGCTTCTCAGAAAATCTTAAAGGACTAAAAATATATTATATAAAATGCTTGCATTTTAAAGGCCTAAATCTGTAAATGTTTCTAAACCCACTCAATAGTCTTATATAAATGTCTTCATTGTTATTTATGCATTATTTTATTTGCCTTATGCTTCAGCCAAAAAAAAAAAAAAAAAAGCGATTGAACAATGTGAGAAGGACACCTCCACCAGAACTCAAAAAAGGCCATGCCTGTAGTGTACATCCTGAGGAGTCTTGACGAGATATGAGACTGTCAGGCTCCATTGCCTCTCTCTCTCTCTCTCTCTCTCTCTCTCTCTCTCTCTCGTTCTCCCTCACTCTGTGACATGACACAGAGGTAGGGGCCTTCGGCTGAGCTTTTCGTCACCCACATCCCCCACATTCCGTCAGTCTCAACCTGAACAAGCTAGCAGCAGGGCTGTCTACGCTTCTGGGCCCACACTTAGTATTTGATCAGTCAGGTTGTCGTATGTGCACAAACACACACTCACCCTGTCAGTTGAAACTAATATGATCATCAACAATACAAGTTACTCATACCGAATAAACATGCCCACACATACAAGCACATGTGTTAGGGTACAGATAAGCCTGCATGTTGCATTTGAATTCTCTGACAGTTAGAAAACCTGGCATGTTTACATGCAATCCAAACAACAATGCCATCAGTACTTATTAATTACCGCAATATTACACATCAGCATGCATTTGTACGTTGGATGTTCAGGTCGTGTAAGCATGCTGTCTGCAGGCAGCCATCAGGTCTCATAACGCTGCCATATGCAACAAGGTATCCCATGTATCTTATGTGCAACTTACCACTCTATACAACTATATAAGCTCATACCTGAAATTTCTAATATGGAAACGCCGTAACATATATAGGCATGGGGAATTACTTTTAGGTTCTGTTTACAGCTGGTTTGAAGATGTGTTTTCAGTGATTCAGTCACAAGTGTTCGGTAAAGACACATTACTGTTAAACCTGGTCTTAAAGTTCCTCTGCAGTCACTTATTTTATTCCTTAAAACTCATCTTTGATAATCAAAATAACAAATTTAAATTATTTAAATGTAATTTTTAATGCAATTCATGTTTGAAATGACTTGAATATAACTCTACACATGCAAATTATACATGTAGTATTGCATGAAAATGTTAATTAGTTCCCACCTCCACTCAATGACACTCAGCTGAAGTAGTAAATGCTACACAATGGCAAGTGTCAGTTTGGAATTGATTCAGCCACAAGTTATAATGTTTTGTTAACATTAAACAAACCAAGTTTCTTTTTACCATTTCACATAGCTTCCTATGTGTAGAAACACTTAGGTAGAACATCACAGAAAATCAGTTAAGAAAGGCATATAGTTAATCATAACATTGTAATATACTGTACATCATATGCATAATTTACCTGCTATATTGATATATCCACCTGAATTTTCCAGTCCCTTTGTTGTTCTTGTGCTTTTTGTATTGATATGCTAATTATATATAAAGCCCCATCAAGCAAGCTGACAGGATTTGTTACATGTTGGTAACGGTAGAAAAGGGGGTGGTTTTAAACCACATGTCCATGTCGCAGTTTTAAGGAGAAAATTCCTAGCAATGGTTTTGGCTCATGAATTTGTAGTATAACATTTTAATCATTAAAATACCACAGACATGTAAACAACAGTAATATATATATATATATATATATATATATATATATATATATATATATATATATATATATATGTATGTGTGTGTGTTTTTTTTTTTTTTTTTTTTCTTTTTTTTTTTTTTTTTTTTTATGACCACAGGGGGTTTAGGGATCATTTTTCAGGTTTCAACTTATTTCGTCATAATCTACAGTACATCACTTTCACTGGAGGGCCGAGTGCTGCACATGAATATGATGAATGAATGAAGCCTGAAATAATGAATCGCACTGCTTAAAAAGTGACCGGGAAAGTACTGTATACCAGCTGTAAAAGCAATTTCAATCGTAATTGATTTCAAAATTGAAAAGCTCCATGTTTGTATACCTTGAGATGTTTTTAATTTTTATTAAAGCATTTTAACATAACAACTTTGTTTCCAGCTAAAAACAAGTACTCTATCCATTAAGTACTTTTCTCAAGTAAGGAGAGAAATATGCTCAGATCAAGCACCATTTACAAGTGAAAGCAGTCCAGGGCCGCGTTTCCCAAAAGCTTCGTAAGCGTAAGAAGTTCATAAAAAACGATTGTACGACTGATCTTAATATTACGGTCTGTTTCCCAAAAGCATCGTAACTTAAGTAACACTTGAAAATCATCATAGATCTACAAATACTCTGGAATAATCGTAAAGCCCTAAGTGCATCATAAGAAGACATATTTATTCAGTCACCTGCAGGATAATCAGCAAATTACACCTTTAACTCAATTCAAGTGCAATGTGATTATAATATAAGGATTTGATTGTGCTTTATTGTACACTTTATGACTCGTTATCTTATCTTATTTTTGTTTTATTAATTTATAAATGAAATAATTAAAAAGGGCTGAAATATCGAAATGCACATTTAAATTAAATGACTGAAAAAATAAATAAATAATTAATGAATCTAGGAAATGTTTCAAAGACTGGGGGGAGGGGGGGTATGTCAATGATTTGCTGAAGTGCATGAATGCCAGCTATGTGTTTGATCTGAAATAATGTCTCACTCTCTCTCTCTCTATAATATGCATAAATTAATTAATTTAAATAATTTTATGCATTTTAGCCGACACTTTTATCCAAAGCGACTTACAGTGCATTCAGGCTAACATTTTTTACCTAACATAATATATAAATATATAAAGTATATAAAGTATAGTATATATTATTATGTAAAGTATAATATTATAGACTATAATATAATATTATAATATATCATAATATAATATTGTATTGTGTTATAGTTATTATATCCAAGATGTCGATCTGGAACGCAGCATTAGGTTAACGTAAATAAACGATCATGTACTATAATTAAGAGCCATTCTATAAGGTGACATTTCAGCACTTGATAAATGGATAGCGACACCTAAGTAGCACTTAAAGCACAGCTACGCGCAACTGTGTTAAGTGCATTGTTGGGAAACGCATGTGAAACAATAACGAACGATCACTAAATTACTCGTAGAAAACGCTCTTAATCTCTAAGATCAATTGTTATCAGGAAACCCGGCACCAGAATGATTCTAAACAAATATGTATTTGATGTGAGAGGATAATACTTTTCACTAGAGGAAGCATTATTATGGATTATGGACTGGTATTTTGGCTGGAAGTAATGATTTAAAGTTAAAACATCTTTAAAGATAGATTTGTTTCTGATAAACATAGATTTTCACTTTATAAGATGTTAACTGATATATTTTATTTTGAGTGAACTATTCCTTTAATACCAGGTGTAAACAGAAAGAGAAAAATAAGGGACACAAAGTATAGAAGTGTGTACATTAAATGTTTTCAATTCACTGACGGACTTTATACTGGTCTTGTTAAAGTGGTGCAAGCAGAATGAATGTCTTAGAAGAGGAAAAAGACGAGCGAGGTGTTGAATAGGGTGATAACAGTGCTGCTAAATGTGTTACATTTCATTTTTTGTGATCTGTATGTTTTGTAGTTTTTGTATCTTCTCTCTCTATTGTGTGTGTGTGTGTGTGTGTGTGTGTGTCCAGGCATCTCTTAGTTGGCTGGGTGAATAGTGTGAGTACCCTGGGGTTTCCCTGCTGTTCAGATCACGCCTTCGCTCTTACAATTGGCTCAGAGAGTGATCTTCCACCACGGCTGGACCCTCATCCACACTATTTTCCTGCAGCTTAAAGCACAGACTGTTATTGGCACACACAAAAGCATACACACATACATCGCACCACAGCCAAAAGCCTGGCACAAGTGTCTTAAAGTGTCACTGTCTTTCTTTCTCACATGCATCGTGCAGCCTAAAGTGGAGAGAGAAAGAGACACAGACGAGAGTCTGGTGCACTTGTTGGCGTCACTGCAGGAATTTTTGTGTGTGGGTGACAAAGGAACTTTACTGTTGGCTGTATGTGGACCAGGAGTAACACAACAGCTTTTTATGCAAATGCAAAAACTTTTCTTTGTTTGCAAAGTTGGAAACTGGTACCTGGATATCGCGCTTTGTATATTGCACATTCTGCTCCAGATATTTATGTTATTTATAATAATTATATAATTTATGTGTCTTAATCAGGGAACTTTTAATTGAGTGAAACTATAATTGGCCAGTTTGAATGCCTTTGAAAGGTTTTTAGACACATGGTCAAGGAAAGGATTCAATCATTCGAAAGCAACTGTTGCTTTGGGCTCAACATTAAATGGCCAGTTCACTCAAAAATTAGGGCTCTGTAAAAAATATTGATATCTCAATATTAATTGATTCTCTTTTTTACTGAAAAATATCATTTCTTAAATCCTAAGAATCGATTAGTGTAGCCAGCTTTCAGTTAATGGATGGAACATTGAGGGGCACTTCCCATTCAATAAATTGCAATAAGCATTGTGCTTTGGTGCTTTTATTGTGCTTTGGTGTTTTTTGTTATGAAACAACGTCTCAGTATTCAAACAATAAATGGCGTTTTGGCACTGTTTAATGTGGAGTGACAGATGACTGTTTCTTCTCAGTTCAACAGCCATGTAAATATGTCAATATAAAGATGTCCCTGTTGGAAAAAAAAAAAAAAACAGCATATGCTGGTTAGGTATGTTTTGATGCTGGGATGCTGGTTTATGCTGGTCCTTTGTTGGAGCATAAACCAGCAACGGACCAGCATAAACCAGCATCCCAGCATCAACACATACCTAACCATCATATGCAGGTTTTTTTTTTTTTTTTTTTTTTTTTTTTTTTCAGCAGGGTTGTAAATAATGTCACGTAACGTCACATTTACCTCAGAAACAAACATATTCGGTGATCATAAACTCATTACTCTAAAATAAATAAACTGTATAGAGGGTAATTTTGCTTAACATATTCATTATAATTTTTACTGTTCTTCAATGTTTCCTTTATGAATAAATGTGAATAAATCCATATATATGCATGTGTATATATATATATATATATATATATATATATATATATATATATATATATATATATATATATATATATATTTAACAGCCACCATTTGAATGTTTATATTAAAAAAAAAAATATTGAAGTAGAAATATTATTATGTAATTGTAACTTTATTATTTTAAAAACTTCATTGTGTAATTTTAACAGTTCTGTGCTGCTACAGCCTACAAATCAGTTTTGAGAAAAATTGGCAAGTACTGTACCTGATATATATCCAAAATAATCAATATTGAATTTAATCGAATCGAACTTGTAATCAAATCGAAAAAGCTTGTGAATGAGAATCAAATTGAATCATGAAATGTGTGTCAAATCCCAGTCCTATCAAAAATCATTGTTTGCTAACCTTCATGTTATTTCAAACCTGCATGGTTTTCTTTTGCTGTTCAATAATATATTTTGAAGAATGTTGGTAATCCAGACAGTTGCTGGTAGAGATTGCTTTCCGTAGCCGGGGTATTTTTTTATTATTATTTTTTTTTTATATATATACAATTCTGACCTTAGAAAGACATGAAAGCAGCACACACCTTGCACTCTGTTGACAAATGAGAGATAATCTTTAAAGTACATCATAGAGGTAAAGAGTGGCCTTAAGGGTCACATCCTCAGATGGAATGGCCACACACAGTTCGCAGACCATCACTGACCGTCTGCTGCATATCAACCTAAAAAATAAATAAATACAAATAAACCTGTGTAAAACTGGTAGTGCAGTGGTCAGGGTACACAGCTTTTTATCAGTCTGCCAGGAAAAGGTAGAATAAAAAATTATGTTTGCCAACAGATTGGAAGTTCAGGTATGAAATCGTCAGTTCATAGAGTTCAAAGTTTGTTTAGACACACAGTAGCAAATAAACAGGCTTTGCCAGGATTCTGCTTTTTCAGAGTTACAGCATGTCACTCTTTCACGTGTCCTGTTTAGAAAAGCAAACTAGGGTTATTGCATGGGGCGATCATGCAACCCCTTCTTTTCTACTGTAGTTCTTGGCTAGAATAAGCATACACTGAAGTTTGGTAAAGCATATCTACTGTTTTAAGGATAAAGGATAAAATTGACAGCACACATAGACTCTGGATTTCTAAACCAATAATATCAAACCAACAAAATAGTTTGTAAACCTATTTTTGAATTATAGTTTTACCCAATTTTTAAATGGCAGGATAAAAGTGTTTTACAGAATATGCACTTTTACACTTAATATTTGCTCAGCACAAAAGTGAAGAACAGAAGGATCATGGAGAAACTGTCAAGGACGAAAAACTTTGACGAGCACTCTGAGGGGCTGCTTGGGAATATCTGACAGATATAATTAGATTATAACCGGAGTTAAAAAAAAAAAAAAAAAAAAAGAGAGAGAGAGAGAGAAAAAAAAAAAACACTTGACAAGAGATAGCAGTCTTACTTTATCAGCATCAGATCTCATGCACACAAATAAACAGGACTGCACTCCTGGTCTTAACACTGCGTATTGTTATAGGGAACACAATCAACTTTTATGATTAGTTCAGTCATTAAGCTTTGTGAACATCTTGATGCGAGATAGCAAACAGACTCACTTTCATATAAAATAATTGAAAATATGCCAGGCTCCTGCTATCTGATTTATTAATCTCTTGTTTCAATTGTTTGTTGAATATAGCTCCAGGCAGACTACAATGATGTCAGAATTAGTTTGCTGTGTTCTCTGTGTCTTCGCAGAAGTGGCCTCTTGGGCCAAATCCAACTAGGTAATAGCAGAAACTCAACGCAACGCTCTGTAAGGTAATTTTCTTTCTTTATTTTTCACAGGATGCATGCCGAAATCCACTAGAAATAGAAATGATACCAAAATATGTCCATATATAGTATGTCACAGAACTGTATAATGTTTGAGAACTAATTAAACACTTTTGAAGGGGTAAAATGGTTCATCAATAGTTAATTCTGCAAATTGCAATGAATATGGTGTATTTATTATTGTTTTCTATAGCATCAGAAATCTTTACAAACATAAACACTAGTTATATCATTAACGCTAAACATATTTTGACATTAGAATCACATAATCATGCATTATTACAGTAAAAACTACAGCCTCCTTTATCAGTATAGTAAAGAATAAAAACCCATTAAAGTCTGTTTGTAGCCTCAAAGAGAAACATTTCAAGACTGAAGACAGAGTCGACCTTCAGTCCTGCTGCTGCTTTGTGCCTTTCACATTTCCAGCACTTTGCTGCAGCTTCAAATGTCACATTCTAAGAGACGTCCAAGCACATGCCTAATTAGTCAAATCTTTTGCCTGTGGCACATTTAAGCAAATCAGTTTGAATCCAGTGATGACCCTGCTGAATTCTAAGAGATATTAAATAAAATGCAAATTCAAAGACTTTATATTTCCGGAAGGAAAAAGATAATAGCATTCAATATTCAATACATATCTCACTCTGTTGTGGAGCCATGCGTGAAAATTACATTTTTTTTGTGAATATCATTAAAAATGTTCTCATTTTGAACACATCAATTAGTGAAAAAGAATATTCACAATTTATAGCACATTCATTGTTTGTGTAGGAAACAGAAGTTCAGATTACAGAAAAGTCAATCATATATATATAAATATAATAATTATATATATATTTTTTTAATCATGCAAAACATCCATGAAATTATTATTATTATTATTATTATTATTATTATTATTATTATTATTATTATTATTATTATTATTATTATTAATTACGCACCTGAAATGGCCATTAAAACATTATTGATGGGCAATAATTCATCAATGACTCATTTTATGGGGTTGGAAGGAGAACAGCTGGCTAATATGGATTCTATGTCAGGTCACTATTGCGTTGGGCAGTAATTACATTCCTCCCACACATGCTGCTTCCTTGTACTCCATATGTGATCAAACACATATGGAATCAAATGCCTTCATTATAGCAAGTCTTGCCAAGACGTGAAAGAGTGAGAAAATATTTGTGCGCTTCATACAAACTGTCAGTTGAGAATAACTTTGGTCTGCAAATTAAGCATACCTTCTTAAACCTGTTGACTTGGCATGTTCTAGAATGAACACAGACGGGGGCTTATAGGGCTCTGTGACTTCTGCATTGCGGAAAATGCTGATGGAATCATGGAATGCAGACATAATATCAAGGAATGTCACAGAATTTGTCACATTTTTAATTAATAAATCAAAAGTTGATCGGTACAATTAATCAAGTTCAAATTGCTCTGGTTTCCCAAAAGTGAACAAACAGTCTTGTCTACCATACATGTGTTATAGCTTTTTCAGTGTCTGTAATCTCACTGTTAAGTATTTCTAATGCATTTTAAATTATGGGTGGCACTTCCTGTTTGAGGTCGTACTTAAAAGGAAGTTTTATCCCCTACATCCAATCCCTTTCAGTGTTTACTGGAATATTTTATTTATTTATTTAAATTTAAATGATTAATCACATCCAAAATAAAAGTATTTGTTTATATAACATATATGAGTGTACTGTTTATAGTTATCATGTATATATAAATACACACGCATGCATGTATAGATTTCAGAAAAAAAGTTACTCCAATGTTTTTGGATCCTGTGGTTTGGCAAATAATGGTCTGAGGTTTTAAAGGGAATACATGCAAATGGGACTCCAACCATAAAACACATTCGGTGCAGGGGGGATTTCTTTGTGTAAGCCTTATTTTGTCCATGGTTTGTTCAGCACCATGGACAGTGGCTGCTGTGTAGGTTTGTGAACCAGTCTAAATGAGTATTGTGAATTAATGTCAATGCCACAGCGGGGAGATGAAACAGGAACAAAATGCACCAAAATACAGGATTTGAGGAAAATTGGGTACATTGTGAACCTAAATATGTCTGACATGGTGGGCTAGTTCTGTTCTTCCTTCCTTGAATACAACACGCATTTTCACAACAGTAGAAAGAGTAACACATGCATGCATGCTCAAAAAAAGCAGTTTTAAAGAAAGTTGACTAAAACATGACTATTATATTATATTATATTATATTATATTATATTATATTATATTATATTATATTATATTATATTATATTATATTATATTATATTATATTATATTATATTATAAATGGCACCTACATCTAAATACCAAGGCGTACATCACGTAAACAATTCAAAATGCTGAGCTATGTTCTTTTATGAAGGCAATTTCTCTCAGATGTGGCTGTATTTCAAAGCTGTTGCCATAAATGCTTATGTCACAATGACAGGCCTTCATCGGCTCCCTTCATTTGTAACCAAATACCATTTTAAAAGCAAAACAGCTTCCACTATGTGTCCAATGCCGGATGAATAGGACTATGAAGACACAGTTTATGGTCCATGTCAGTAAGTGTTACTCTCCTGAAATGTCAAGCATAGGTCATAGACCACTGTGAAAAATCTCAATGGTTTGGAAATGGGCCCTTACAGAAAATAAAAAATGGTCTTTCACCCCCAAAAAGATGCAACAGACTGATTTGTTGGCCTTTTGAATGAGATGCCTGCTCCTCTGCACAACTTCATCATGGGACTGTTTGCCTGTCATGGCTGACTGCTGAGCTGCTCAGCTCTGTGACCTTGACAAGAAAAGTTTAGACAGGCAGAAACCATGTGCACACACACAAACATTCAACTATTGCAAAGTGGTAAACATAATGTTGCACTTGAGAGGAATAAATAAATAAATAAACC
The DNA here is from genome assembly GCF_023724105.1 of Carassius gibelio. Lineage (NCBI taxonomy): Eukaryota > Metazoa > Chordata > Actinopteri > Cypriniformes > Cyprinidae > Carassius > Carassius gibelio. The sequence goes on along the minus strand of NC_068402.1, from coordinate 41,306,221 downwards.
TTTCACAGTAATTTGAGGTCAGATTTTTGCATGCAATTCCATTTATACCTGTCCCTAACTTTAAACATATTTCACATCCTCCATAGTTCCTTCCTTCCTTCCTTCCTTCCTTCCTTCCTTCCTTCCTTCCTTCCTTCCTTCCTTCCTTCCTTCCTTCCTTCCTTCCTTCCTTCCTTCCTTCCTTCCTTCCTTCCTTCCTTCCTTCCTTAATTAAAGCAAAAGGAGCCCCTAACAAGTATTGAGTACATGTACATGTGCCAAAATCATCACAATTAAAAGAACCAAAGACTTACTTACCTACTTCAGTCTGTGTGCATTGAATTTATTTAATATAAGAGTTTCAAAATTTTTGTTGATTTACTGAAATAAATGAATTTTTCCACAACATTCTAATTTATTGAGATACACCTGTGTTGTTGTTATTATTATTATTATTATTATTATTATTATTATTATTTACAGTAACTATTTTCTGTTTTAACATATATTAAAATGTAATTCATTCTTGTGATGCCAAAGCTACATTTTCAGCAACCATTAATCTAGCCTTCTGTGTCACAGGATCATCCAGAAATCAAATTGCTGTTTCAGTGCTTAAAAGGATAGTTCACCCAAAAATTCTTTCATTAATCACTCACCCTCATGTTGTTCAAAACCCGTAAAACCTTCATTCATCTTTGAAACACAAATTAATATATTTTTATAGACAGCAAGCATCCTTACACAATCAAGGTCCAGAAACATAGCAAGTAGTTGGTAAAATAATTAATGTGACATCAGGGGTTTAACCGCAATTGTACCAAGCTATGAGAATGCTTTTTGCGCACAAATTATTATTATTCTTTTTAGACAATTCGTCTCCTCCACGTCACCCTTGTAGTAATCTGGTTTTCTTCTCAGATCCAAAGAGTTGCCCCAATCAGCATATGGGGGGGCTGCAATGGTCAAAAACGCAAAAAAAAAATGCTCATAACTACTAGAGCATTTGTCGTAGATTAATTAAATTCAATTCAATTCAAGTTTATTTGTATAGCGCTTTTTACAATACGAATCGTTATAAAGCAACTTTACAGAAAATTATGTTTCTACAATATTTAGTAGTAGCTTATGGTGGTGACTGTCAGTTTGTGCACGTTTGACAGGATTTTTAGAAAAAAAACGAATTAATACAAGACGTAGTCAGCTAGACGATGAACATTATTAATATTAACAAACTAAAATTAGTTTAACCCAAGCTAATGAATAAAAATGCACATTTGATCAGATGCACCTACACTCACAATTTAAGAGATACATTATTCGAATGCTTGGCGAAAAAGAGATTCGTTTTTAATCTAGATTTAAACAGAGAGAGTGTGTCTGAACCCCGAACATTATCAGGAAGGCTATTCCAGAGTTCGGGAGCCAAATGTGAAAAAGGTCTACCTCCTTTAGTGGACTTTGCTATCCTAGGAACTACCAAAAGTCCAGCGTTTTGTGACCTTAGGGTGCGTGATGGGTTGTAGCGTGGTCGAAGACTAGTTTGGTACGCAGGAGCTAATCCATTCAAGCCCTTAAAGGTAAGTAATGATAATTTGTAACTGATACGGAACTTAATAGGTAGCCAGTGCAGAGACTGTAAAATTGGGGTAATATGATCATATTTTCTTGACCTGGTAAGGACTCTAGCTGCTGCATTTTGGACTACCTGTAGCTTGTTTATTGACGAAGCAGGACAACCACCTAGAAGTGCATTACAATAGTCCAGTCTAGAGGTCATAAATGCATGAACGAGCTTTTCTGCATCAGAAACAGATAACATGTTTCGTAGCTTGCCAATGTTTCTAAGATGGAAGAATGCAGTTTTTGTAACATTGGAAATATGATTTTCAAAAGACAAATTGCTGTCTAATATGACACCCAGATATCTGATTAAACACACACACACACAAACACACATATATATATGGAATCCTTGCGTTCGGTTTTTCCTTCATTTTGAAATAACTTCAAAACCTACTTTTGTGAACTAGTCCTAGGTTTTTCACCCGATTAGAACCAAACCACTGCAGACATGTTTCCTGGACAGTGATTATCAATAATTATCAAAAATGTTGCAGTCAAAAAGGGGCACCAAACCGCTTGAAAAAGACGGGGCTACTTTTTATAAAATGGCTATAACTCATGAACAGAACAAGACATCTTCACCAAACTTGATACACATACTGTATTTAAGAGCTCCCTTAAATTTCTTTTGTCTCTTAAATCTTGAATCTCTTAAAATTCTTTTGTAAACTAGTCCTTGGTTTTTCAACCAAAATCAATAAAATCAGTTCAGTACTGTTCTCTATATTCTGTAGGTCAATAATAATATATATATATATATATATATATATATATATATATATATATATATAAACATTAATGCACATTTGCTTCTGGACAACTATAAAACAACATTTTATAATATGATCTTTACATAGAATACCCAAAGGCCTGTAAATCCCCCCCCCCCCAATTAAATAAAATAAAATAAAATAAAATAAAATTAAATTAAATTAAATTAAATTAAATTAAATTAAATTAAATTAAATTAAATTAAATTATATTATATTAAATTAAATTAAATTAAATTAAATTAAATTAATGCATTTAGCAGACGCTTTTATCCAAAGCGACTTAAAGTGCATTCAAGCTATCAATTTTTACCTATCATGTGTTCCCGGGGAATCGGACTCCCAACCTTGCGCTTGATAATGCAATGCTCTATCAATTGAGCTACAGAAACACTAAAAATAATAATAATAATAATAATAATAATAATAATAATTATTATTATTATTATTATTATTATTATTATTATTATTATTATTATTATTATTATTATTATAACACTATAATGGTTATAAAGGATAAAACCACAGTGTTGTATGGGCTCATTAAATGCAATAAAGCAGTGCTGTTCATAGGTTTGCTTATGGAGTCATGCTAAGACATTATAAAATAAATTTTATAACATTTAAAATCACACTTTCAAGTCAAAGTTTACCATTTTGTTCATACAGACATCAGTTTTTGAAAATTCTGCAAGATTATGATTACAGTGAAACCTGAAAATAACATTTAAACTCTTAAAAAGAGAAGACTTTCATTTGTTTCAAATATCTATATCTTGCTATATAAAAGTATGAATTTCTTTCAAAAAATCTCAAACCTTGTGTATGGATTTCATGCACTGTTTAAGTGAAAGCATGCTTAAGAGAGACACAATAATAATGTGATTCATGTATAACTGCTCAACTATGTTGAATGCACTCTGCTAAACTTCCACAACAATCACCTAGCTGCAGCTGTATTTACATATTTAATTATTCCGTACCGTTTTCAGAAATTTCAGCATTTCATTTTTTTTAAAATTAGCTTCTAATTACTCTATACACACTTAAACTTCTTCATAAATTCACTGAACTGTAAATTGTTTTATTCGAAAGTTTGCAAGTCACTGTAGTTTAAGTAATTCTGTTCATTACAGCACTTATTGAAACTTAAAGAATACTGCCTATACAAATTAAGATATAATTACAAATTTATATCTAGCGCTATATATATAAACCTTTTTATATTAATATTAATCAAGTCAAAATAATTTCTGCCTATTACATCTCTCTCACACTGTTTCACTTTTGCTTTCACACACACATTCATGTGCAAGCCTCAGCCAGGAAGCAGGGGGACTCAAGAACAATATTAA
>NC_068402.1:41269122-41301991 GCF_023724105.1 Carassius gibelio | reverse complement strand
TTTAGACAATATATTGACAATTTCTTTACAATGTTGCCAATAAAGAAAATTCAATCTGCAATTCTACCATAATTTGATGATAATGTCTATTTTAATTACATTGCATGTTCTGACCTCACTTTATTAGTAGTAGTAGTAGTAGTAGTATTAAGCAGATTTACAGTGTGAAATCTAAAAATCTGCATGCATTTCTTAGAAAACAATACCAGTCTTGGCTGTGCAATGTTCACAAGGGGGTGCTGTGCAACCAACCATAGTAAACGGTTTTCTGGCTCAGATCTCTCATGTTGTATTGATGGGCATTTTAATAGACAAAAACAAAGCCACTGCACAACCCAATGTCCCTGTGGACCTCTCAGTTCCATTCGGATCGCTGATTGTAAGTAAGGACACAATCAAACATCTGGGGAAAAGCATCTACAGAAGAGTGAGGTCTTCCCCACATGCTGCTTCGGTGTCAAGGGAAGTGGCTCTAATGTGGCTCTGTGATTCGAGGCGAAACACCGGGAGCAGCGCTGCGCTCTGCCTGCCAACCCTAGCAGCTGGACACATTTGCATTATCAATCATGCTCTTTGTGAATAATATGTATTAAAGCCTTGCCACTCCACAGTGCTTAGATGAGCCAGATTTGCCTCCAGAGATGATTTGGCTCCTACAGTCATAGTGGCATTTGTGTCGTGTGTTTACCTGTCACCTGCTGCTCTGGGAAAGAGATGGGCTTACTGATCCAGGGCTGGACTGAGCTTCAACATTCCCTCTTCAACTCTGAGATCATTCCATATAGGGTAAATGAAGCCCCAACAGCCAGTATGATATTGTGTCATGTTAGATCTCGGGCAGTTCACTTGAAAGAGAATTATCAGTGAGCATCTAATCACCACTCTGAGTTGCCGAAATAAATATGATTATTGATACTATAGTCCTTGGCCTCTTGGAAATTCACATCATGAATCATCATCATCATCTCTCTCAAGCTTAGGCTGGAAGTGGGATGATAAACCCTATACAAAGGATTAGGTTTTCCCTAAAGTATAGCACTTTATCAGGGGGAGTGAAGGGCAGGATTAGGATTCAAATTCACCAACAAAGCTTTCATAAAACCACAAACTGATAGAGATCAAACCCAGCTGAGGCTCACACTCAATGGCAAAGCCAACGGGAAACCCAGACTGGAATTTCTCAGACCTCTGCCATTTATCAGCCATTTTCTTATATTTTTTTTTTTATTTGATGTGATTAACTAACCTTTCCAGATGTGTTTGGTATAAAGCATCTCCTTAGAGTCGATGTAAAATTGCAGCTCCTGTAGTTTTTTACATAACAGATGCAATCAAGTCCACTGAAACACAATTGCACACAAAAATGCACTTTAGTCCCTGTCCCTGTGATTAAAATACAGAATTATACACAGTTGCTTCCCCTTTGCAACCTAACAGAAATCAGGCAATTATACAGTCAGTGATATTCTTTCATCCCATAATCCCCCTGCATGTGTACAGTATATGTGACCCTCCACAGACAAGGGCCAAGGCCACAGTCTGGGCGCCTCCAGTTTGTAAGAAGAGCTTTGATTTAGGGTTCCTGCCTGGGTAGAACTAAGCCATTGAACTTAGTCCACCACAGCTCCTCATTCTGCCTTAATCTCCCTACCACATTATGAGCATGTATTGAGGAGATTAAACACTAAAGCAAGTGTTTGACAGGAACTGTAATGCATTGATATGACTTCCAGGGAAACATATTTCCAAAGTTAAACAAATGAGTCACAAATGTGTACACTATTGCTAACAGTCATAGTCTTCTTATTAGTGTAAATGGTACTCTCTATTAACATGTTGCTAATGGTTTGTCCTCTTATTGCTGAGTGTTTGTACTTCTAAGAACAATGCATGGAGTGACTCCTAATCACTAAGTATACACAAGAGCCAGGTGTACTCCGAGTGTGTTAGCCCCAACTGCTCCTTAACAGATGTTTAATGTGGAATTTCATTGAAGTACTGGCAGGCGAAAGTCATTAAGTATGAGGCACTGATCTAACTTTTAACTTGTCATTATAATGCAATGCATTAAACATGTTTGATATTTCCAAACTCCCATCATTATGTAAAATACCTACAAATCTACAAATCAGCATCAATCACACCTAAAGAAGAAGAAATAATATTAATGTCTGTATGTGCTTAGAGAGGAACTGGGAACCCTGAATGTTCAAACACAGCTGATCTCAACTCTTTTACAAATAATATTTGGCTAAAGGAGAAAAAACAAGATAACCATCAATTATACCTAGACAGACGTGAGGCGTTCTTTATGGTCTTCATTGGTCTCTCATTTAACTTACACAACATATGTTTTAAAAATGCTTAAATTGAGATGATTAGTATTTTATTGTATTAGTTAGCTGTAGTGTAATGTTTTGTATATATTTATTGTTTTGTACTGGTACAAAAAAAATATATATTTAATTTTATTTGTAGCACTTTGGGTAATAGAAAAGCACATTATTAATAAAATGTATCATTACTACTACTGCTACAGTATATGGCTGCATTTACACTTGGCATTAACATGCGTTCACTGTGATCGAATCAAGCAGATATGATCATCATCAGCCAGGAAACAACACGTTTACACTTGGCAACATCAACATGACTTCTCTATCTGGATAAACGATCAGGTCTGTACCATGCAATTTTCGGGCAAAGTCGGGCAAAGTATTTAAAAAAATAATTGGAGCCAATCAGCAGTAGGGGACATGTCTACTCATGAGGAGAGGAGAGAGTGCTCAGTGCACAGGAAGGACATTAGCTAAGCCAAGTGACGACATAAAGATAGAGATGGCGAATAAAAAACTATAGACTAAAACGTCTGCAGAACAAAAGAAGGCTTCATATAAGATTTTTTTCTTCTCAATAGGTGAGTAACATTGTTTTTCCTCAACTAGCTCTGGACCAGGACACACAGATCGGATAACATTTTGATCAGAAGTGCATTACACTTGTCTTTTCAGAGTGTATGTGGACAACATCTGGATACAGGTTGCATGTGAATACCAAGTGTAAATGCAGGCTATGTTTAAATTTAGATACTAAAACAGCAGGAAAGTATCTGCAAAAAGTCTGTTGTGATTTAATCCATTTCCCCTGGGTGCTCCAGCAGGGCTTTTAATATCTTCCTGTGCTTCCTTTTGTTAACCTGATGCAGTCACAGCAGAAGTAGGGACTGTCCTTCAGTAAGTCTCTATCAAGCACTTACTACAATGCCCCCCCGGCAGAATGTTTCATTCATCAACATCCTCTCTTGCCCTGGTTCTGGTGTTTAAGTGCTCCTTTCCACAACTACCCCATTCCCTGAAAGGCAAAACAACATCTGGTGCAAGGGCAAAGGTACACAGGACAGCGCAGCTCCTGCTGACCCCTTGTCTGTCTGATCAGGGGCCAAAAGATACCCCTGGAGTGTGGGTGTACCCTTGAGTCTTTAAACTGAAGCCCATGTGCTGGAGCTTTGGGTAGATTAGTAGCACTGTTCCCCAGTGTAGAGCTTTTGTGCAGCAGCACCCAGGTGAGGCCAAGCTGTCCAAGGCCACAGGGATGCACTAATTCCACCGCAGGCCAGCGTTTCTGCGTTTTCAATCAGCTCCTGAAAGGTCACTTCCGCTGAGGTGGAGCTAGAAGACTAGGTGATAACAAAGTTAAATGGGACACACAGATTGAATCAAAGGCTACGATGATATGAACAGGGATTGTTAAAGGCTTTATATTTTATTTGAGCTATACTTCTGAGAGAAAAAACTCCTTTTTTTTTATTTTTTTATACACATTTATGTATATATATATATATATATATATATATATATATATATATATATATATATATATATATATATATATACATGGCAACTAAAATATTAATTATACTTAAATCCGCTGATTCGCTCATCACTGATTTCATTTGCAAAGATCTTTGTATACTATTGTATAGTATACCAGATGAATTCACAAGATTGAGTGCAAACAAAATCAGTTTGAAAGATCTATATCAAAACAGAATAAAGAAAGAAAGAAAGAAAGAAAAAAAAAAAAAAACCTTTGAGTCCAACAACTTCTGCCTCAGATATAATGGGCAGTGTTGGTCATCTTACTTGAAAAAAAGTTATTAGTTACAGTTACAAATTACTTCTCCCAAAATGTAATTGAGTTAGTAACTCAGTTACCACATTGTAAAAGTAATTAGTAACTCAGCAGTAACTCAGCAAGTAACTGTGACGTTATTTTTTATGTTCTATAACGCTATTACGTCCTATAACATATTTTATATATTAACTGATTGAAGAATAAAAACATTATAAGTATTTTAGAAAATTATGTATTTATTTGAACTCAATAGATTGCAGCCTGCCATATGATATGCATAGAAATAAAAACATATAAAAAATAATATTGAAAATAAAATTCAAGTACAAAATTAAGAAGAACAAATTTAAACTTGGGTAAAAAGAAACAAAGGGAAACCTGACCATGTGCAAATCTCTGTAACTGCATATTAGGCCTAAAGTTACTACAATAAACAGAACACTATCCAACTCTTATGGTGCGTTCACACCAGACGCGAATAGAGCATCTGGTGCGAGTGGTTTCAATGTTAAGTCAATGCAAAGACGTGAATAGACAACCTCCAAAAATCTGCAAAACATTTTTAAATAAACCACATATTTGATTTTAAAAAAACTACATTCTCGCATGAAATAATTTTAAACCTACATTTCATGAAACGATAACAGTAATATTTAGAAAACTATCTGAATAAAAATGGTGGTTGAAAATGCTGCATGAACTCAACTGGCAGAAGCCCCCCCATGACGCGAATTCGCGTCTGTTGTAAAGTTAATAGGCTTGTTTGAGATGAGCAAAATCTGCGGAGAAATGATCACCGGTGATCAGCGCGAGATGCATGCCGGTTAGAAATGTGTCCGAGTTACGTCCGCTTGCTCTGATGTCATGCTGACGTATGCCCAAAATCTCTCGCGAGTGCAAGGCACCAGGCGTGTCGGATTCTGCAGTCGGGGCGCAGTTGCTCTCTACCGACTGCGCTGACCAAAAGTACGATGGGAAACGACTTGCTGACGACCTACACAGCTAAATGCTCATTGGTTTAAACAACTGTGATGTATTGTTCTTTTTTAAAATGTTTGATTTTACAATTCTAATATCATGTTTTATGTGTATATGTTATGTGTGAATATTACCAAACTATCTGAAAGTGCGATCTCTTTGGGTTCTGCAATTAAATTTTTATAAAAAATAAATAAATAAATAAAAACACAGGTCTGTATTAAAGAAATAAATATTGATAAACACGTCTTTGGTATGTAATTAAATGGGTGTCCTGTTCATTTTATTTATTTTCATATAAAAGCAACAGAACTTGAATTACATCCAGTTTATTAGCAACCCTGTGCACGAGCATGAATACCACGATAGCCATCTTTGATCTCACAGGTGTCCAATCCACTACCAGAAGAGAGATCTGTCTGGCTTGCCTGCGCTTTGTTCACTCCTCCTTTCACTGCAGCCGCCTACGCTCGCATACATTTCAGGCGAGGCAAGATTTTTTCTCAAATCTGAGAAAAAAATAAATAAATAAATATATATATATATATATATATTATATATATCATTATTATTTATTAATTTAAAATGCACCATGTGTGAGCCTATTGTGTGTAGTAAATTGTGTCGACGGGTTGGTGATTCCGGATCTAAACCAACAACATGTATGTTAGACCCTATACCATCTAAGCTCCTAAAAGAGGTGCTTCCAGAAGTCATAGATCCTCTTCTGACTATTATTCCTCATTGTCATTAGGATATGTCCCCAAAACCTTCAAACTGGCTGTTATTAAGCCTCTCATAAAAAGAAAACACAACTTGACCCCAAACAACTAGTTAATTATAGACCAATCTCGAATCTCCCTTTTCTGTCCAAGATACTACAAAAGGTGGTATGCTCACAATTATATTCCTTCTTAGAGAAAAATGGTATATGTGAGGATTTCCAGTCAGGATTTAGACCATATCATAGTACTGAGACTGCTCTCCTTAGAGTTACAAATGACCTGCTCTTATCATCTGATCGTGGTTGTATCTCTCTATTACTGTAGTTCTATTGGATCTTAGTGCTGCGTTTAACACAATTGACCACAACATTCTTTTGCATAGACTTGAACACTTTGTTGGCATTAATGGAAGTGCATTAGCATGGTTTAAATCGTACTTATATGACCGCCATCAATTTGTAGCAGTGAATGAAGAGGTATTATATCGATCACAAGTGCAGTATGGAGTACTTCAAGGCTCAGTACTAGGGCCGCTACTCTTCACGCTCTATATGTTACCCTTGGGAGATATCATCAGGAAACATAGTGTTAGCTTTCACTGCTCTGCTGATGATACTCAGCTCTATATTTCTTCGCGGCCTGGTGAAACACACCAATTTGAAAAACTAATGGAAATCATAGTCGATATAAGAAACTGGAGGATGAGTAATTTCTTACTGCTAAATTCTGAAAAAACAGAGGTGTTAATTATAGGACCAAAAATCTTTGCACGTAATAACCTAGAACACTATCTAATACTTGATGGCTGCTCTGTCAATTCTTTGTCATCAGTTAGGAACCTAGGTGTGCTAATTGATCAGCAATCTTTCCTTAGAAAGCCACGTTTCTAGCACTTGCAAAACTGAATTTTCCATCTCAAAAATATATCTAAATTACGGCCTATGTTCTCAATGTCAAATGCAGACATGTTAATCCATGCTTTTATCACCTCAAGGTTAGATTATTGTAATGCATGGTTGTTCTGCACGCTTAGTAAACAAACTACAGCTAGTCTAAAATGCAGCAGCAATAGTTCTTACTAGAACCAGGAAGTATGACCATATTAGCCCGGTCCTGTCAACACTGCACTGGCTCCCTATCAAGCATTGTATAGATTTGAAAATATTGCTTATTACTTATAAAGCCCTGAATGGTTTAGCACCTCTCCTTTTACTTTATATTCTCTCAGAGATGCATGTTTCTAAACTTCTCCTGTCCAATCATCCTAGTACTTGTCCACTTGACAAGATCCCCACTCACCTAGTTCAAGTGATCTCTTCTTCAGTCATACCTTCGCTTACTCACGTTATCAACTCCTCTCTTCACTCTGGAACATTTTCCTCAGCATTTAAGCAGGCTCAGGTAAGTCCACTGCTCAAGAAACCATCTCTAAATCCAGCGCTTCTTGAAAACTACAGACCGGTATCCCTTCCATTCGTTGCAAAGACACTTGAACGAGCTGTGTTCAACCAGCTTTCTATGTTCCTTGTACAGAACAACCTCCTGGACAGCAACCAATCTGGCTTCAAAAGTGGCCACTCAACTGAGATTGCTCTGCTCACCTCGGCTAGACCTTCTGATATGTGCCGCTGGCTCTGATGTCTCTTTAGTGGTTAAACATAAAATATAATTCAGCTGCGGGTAAATCTAACAGGTTTTCTTTGGTCTGTATTCAATTTATCTATATGTTAAACTGAAAATAAAAAAGGCAAATTTATATAATATTTTCGTTTCATTGTAATATATATATATATATATATATATATATATATATATATATATCCCTGAACTAAGTACATTTCTGCAGCTGTTCTTATGTTAAAATGAAAACGAAAGGAGGCAGTGGTATTTGATATCCTATTTAGTTTTATTGTAAATATACAGAGAGGAAAATTCCGGTAGCCATGATCAGCTGACTGAAGTTATCAAGAACGCTGCTGTTTGCAGATTTTTAGGACTTGCGTCATCACGGACATCACTCCCGAGACGAATGCACAAAGTTTGAACTACCGAGGAGGATGCACGTCCAATTTTGAGAAACATGCGCAGACCTATGTCACCAGTCTATTTGCCTAATCTTCCCGGTACTTTACACCGCGGTGGAAACGCAGAAAGCAACAGGTCTGGGGGGAAAAAAGTTCCTTTTTTATCCAGCTGATATGTTTAGAAGAAGCATTCAAGAAATTCAATGAACAAATATAAAAATAAAACGCTATATAAACTGAATCCTAAAGTAACTACTGTATATTAAATGTAACTAATGAGAGAGTAACTCTAACACTGAGTTGACACTGCTGAGAATGCATGTTGCGTTGTACAGTATATGATGGATGCACCAGAACTGCAGCTGATAGAATGTGCTCTGTAGCACGATACTACAATATTTCTTCAAAAGCACATCATGGAGACATTTTACTTATCCATGATCAAAAATCATCATATCGCACACCCCTAGACTCCATTTTGGAAAAGGTGGTCATCCACCCCTCTAACAAGTCACCTTTATTTATATAGTGCTTTAAACAAAATATATTGCGTCAAAGCAACTGAACAACATTCATTAGGAAAACAGTGTCAATAATTTAAAAAAATGACAGTTAAAGACAGTTCATCATTGAATTCAGTGATGTCATCTCTGTTCAGTTTAAATAGTGTCTGGGCATTAATTTGCAATCAAGTCTATGATATCGCTTTAGAGGAAGTGACCACAACTAAGCAAGCCAGAGGTGACAGCGGCAAGGAACCAAAACTTCATTGGTGACAGAATGGAGAAAAAAACCTTTGGAGAAACCAGGCTCAGTTGGTGGGCCAGATCTCCTCTGACCTGACGAAACCAGCAGTTCCATTCCAGGCTGCAGCAAAGTCAGATTGTGCAGAAGAATCATCTGTTTCCTGTGGTCTTGTCCTGGTGGTCGTCTGAGACAAGGTCTTTACAGGGAATCTGTATCTGGGGCTCTAGATGTCCTGGTCTCCGCTGTCTTTCAGGGATGTAAAGGTCCTTTCTGCTGATCCACCATCTGGTCTGGATACGTACTGGATCCGGGTGACTGCAGTGACCCTCTGATCTGGATACAGACTGGATCTGGTGGCTACAGTGACTTCGGAATAAGAGAGAAACAGACTAATATTAGCGTAGATGCGATTCTTCTAATGATGTAGCAAGTACATCATGTATTATGTGTAAACCAGGTTAAAGAGATGGGTCTTTAATCTAAATTTAAACTGCAAGAGTGTGTCTGCCTACTGAACAATGTTAGGTAGGTTATTCCAGAGTTTAGGCACCAAATAGGAAAAGGATCTATATTCTAGGTATTATCAAATTGAGTTTTGAGAACATAGTGGACGTGGAAGGTTATAATGTAACAGGAGCTCATTCAAATACTGAGGTGCTAAACCATTCAGGGCTTTATAGGAAAAAAAAAGCAATATTTTAAAATCTATACAATGTTTGATAGGGAGCCAGAGCAGTGTTGACAGGACCGGGCTAATATGGTCATACTTCCTGGTTCTAGTAAGAACTCTTGCTGCTGCATATTGGACTAGCTGTAATTTGTTTACTAATCGTGCAGAATAACCACCCAATAAAGCATTACAATAATCTAGCCTTGAGGTCATAAATGCATGGATTAACATTTCTGCATTTGACATTGAGAGCATAGGCCGTAATTTAGATATATTCTTGAGATGGAAAAATGCAGTTTTACAAATGCTAGAAACGTGGCTTTCTAAGGAAAGATTGCTTATCAAATAGCTAATCTAGGTTCCTAACTGATGACGAAGAATTGACAGAGCAGCCATCAAGTCTTAGACAGTGTTCAACATTAATACATGCAGACTTTTTATGTCCTATAATTAACACCTCTGTTTTTTTTTTCCAGAATTTAGCAGTAAAAAATTACTCATCCTCCAGTTTCTTATATCGACTATGCATTCCATTATTTTTTCTTATTGGTGTGTTTCACCAGGCTGCGAAGAAATATAGAGCTGAGTATCATCAGCATAGCAGTGAAAGCTAACAGCATGTTTCCTGATGATATCTCCCAAGGGTAACATATAAAGCATGAAGACTAGCGGCCCTAGTATTGAGCCTTGAGGTACTCCATACTGCACTTGTGATCGATATGATACCTCTTCATTCACTGCTACGAATTGATGGCGGTCATATAAGTACGATTTAAACCATGCTAATGCGCTTCCATTATTGCCAACAAAGTGTTCAAGTCTATGCAAAAGAATGTTGTGGTCAATAGTGTCAATCGCAGCACTAAGATCCAATAGAACTAATAGAGAGATACAACCACGATCAGATGATAAGAGCAAGTCATTTGTAAAGGAGAGCAATCTCAGTACTATGATACGGTCTAAATCCTGACTGGAAATTCTCACAGATACCATTTTCTCTAAGAAGGAATATAACTGTGAGGATACTGCCTTTTCTAGTATCTTGGACAGAAAAGAGAGATTCGAGATCGTCTATAATTATCTAGTTATTTGGGGTCAGTTTGTGTTTTTTTTAATAGAGACTTAATAACAGCCAGTTTGAAGGTTTTGGGGACATATGCTAATGTCAATGAGAAACTTATAATAGTCAGAAGAGGATCTATGACTACTGGAAGCACCTCTTTTAGGAGCTTAGATGGTATAGGGTCTAGCACGATCTTGGTTTAAATGATTTAACAAGTTTATACAATTCTTCCTCTCTTATAGTAGAGAATGAGTGGAACTGTTCCTCAGGAGGTCTATAGTGCACTGTCTGATACGATTTTAGAAGTAAAGTCATTCATAAACTCATTGCTGCTGTGATGTTGGGAAATATCAACATTTGTTGATTCTTTATTTTTCGTTAATTTAGCAACTGAATTGAATAAATACCTGGGGTTATTTTATTTTTTCTAAAAGAGAAGAGAAGTAATCTGATCTAGGAGTTTTTAATGCTTTTTCAGTAGGATAGGTTACTTTCCCACCAAGCAATACGTAATACCTCTAGTTTTTTTTTTTTTTTTTTTTTTTCTCCAGGTGCGCTCCATTTTTCGGGCTGCTCTCTTTAGGGAGCTAGTATGCTCTACCATGGTGTCAGACTGGTTTCCTTAACCTTCCTTAAAGGATTAGTTCACCCAATAATCAAAATTATGTAATTAATATCTAACCCTCATGTCGTTCCAAATAAGTGAGACCTTGTTTCTGTTTGGAACACCTTTTAAGATATTTTAGATTTATTCTGAGAGCTTTCAGTCCCTGCATTGAAACTGTGTGTATGGTCCACTGTCCATGTCCAGAAAGATAAGAAAAACATAAAGTACTCCATGTGACATCAGAGGGTCAGGGTCAATTTTTTGAAGTATCGAAAATACATTTTGGTCCAAAAAATACCAAGAACTACGACTTTATTCAGCATTGTCTTCTCTTCCGTGTCTGTCGTGAAAGAGTTTAAAACAAAGCAGTTTGTGATATCCGGTTCGCGAACTAATCATTCAATGTAACCGGTTCTTTTTGAACCAGTTCACCAAATTGAACTGAATGGTTTTAAACAGTTCGTGTCTCCAATAAGCATTAATCCGCAAATGACTTAAGCTTAACTTTTTTAATGTGGCTGACACTCCCTCTGAGTTTAAAACAAACCAATATCCCGTAGTGATTCATGTACTCAAACAGTACACTGACTGAACTGCTCTGAAGAGAGAACTGAAGATGAACTACGAGCCAAGCCAGATAACAAACAACAGACTGACTCGTTCTCTAGGAAAGAACCTTTCTGTCAGATGCGTCCGATTCGAGAACCGAGGAGCTAATGATACTGTGCATGTGACACAGAGCGTCTGAACCATCCTGATTATTTTGGTGATTGATTCTAAACCAAATCTGTGCTAGTGTTATGAGCGCGGGTAAACCGAAGGCTTGAATCAAGGTCAATCATCGCCATTACGTCCAGAGGTGTCAAGTAACGAAGTACAAATAATTCGTTACTGTGCTTAAGTAGAAATTTGGGGTATCTATACTTTACTTGAGTAATTATTTTTCAGCCAACTTTTTACTTCTACTCCTACATTTTCACGCAATTATCTGTACTTTCTACTCCTTACAATTTAAAAATAGCTTCGTTACTACTATTTAATTTAAAAAAAAAAAAAAACTATCCAGATAAATCGCGCCATCCGGATGGAGTGAATTTGATTGTGGTTGGATGAGAATTATAAACATATACCAATCCGACACCCTATAGATACAGACGGTTGGTCTGGGAACGCCCCCGGGAACGCCCCATCACATGATGTGAATTTAGCCCATGGGGGAAAACATTGCCTTGGCTCTAATTGAAATACACGGGACAGTCACGCCGAAGTGTTCCTGTGTCGTTTTCTGTACCTCTAATAAACTAACAAATTATGAATTGAAGTTCTACATCCTTCCTAATAAACATACAGAGCCGGAAAGGATGACAAAATGGCTACAAGCAATAAGTTGTGAGGATGATCAAGGGAACTTGCAACCAAGACTAAGCATGTGTATGTGTGCAGTCGGCATTTCATCACAGGCAGGCTATATTAACATCGTGTTCATTATTAATGTTATCAAAACTGTGTAAGGTTGTTTCAGAAAGTGGCATGCATATATAATTAGCCTTATCATTCTACCTGAAGCAAAACTATGTAATGTTAGCCTAGTGTCAAACATAAACCCACTTAAAAAAGCGTGTGGACACGTAACAACTTAGTTTTGTGTCAGAACTTTTACACTTTAATTCATAAATTCACCCCGTCTGTGTTTGAAATGATTGAATCGCGGAATCCAGTCAAAAATAGAACTTGCTGTATAAAGCAGAAAGTCACGGAATTTGGCTATTTTTGAATGAATACATCTACATTAGGCTGTAAAATGAATCAAATATCGATATGGACTTGTGTATATGAATATTAAAGTTAAAAGAGACTAAAATTGTTCTACGTGTCTCTGGAGATGAGTGCTCAATATGTGCATTTTTGTCATTCAAATACACACGATGTTCGCAGTGTTTTCCCCCACGCTGACTCCGCTCTCGCCACGCCCCCAGCTATGACTAGATGCCGACTGTATGTATTGGTTTGTAGGCGATCCATCGCACCCGCACATGACACAAATCACATCACACTTCAGCAAGGACATATCCAGTTTTGGGTTTGTTTATCAAAAAATATATTTCTTAAAAGTAGGGTTGGGTATGGAACCGGTATCCGATCGCCTCAGAGTCAGTCCGCTTAAATGTAATATGAAACCGGCATCAGACCGTTCTAATAAATAATAGTTATTATTTCTCACTGGCTCATTTACCAAATGGGTGCTTTCTCTTCGTCCTCCACAAATTAAGCTGCTGTAGGTAGTTCGGTAGCAAAATGTTTTAATAAATTATCGTTTGCGATTGATGACGCGATTGAAAATGTTGTGATAACTAGGCTTTACCAACTTTGTAACTCATTACCCCCCGAACACTGAACATAGCAGATGTATGTACCGAATACAAGAAGCTATCAATCAAGAAGGTATCATGATTATGAGTTCTTTTTCATTTTTAGTTTTTGATTAATCACTTGGATTAATCATTCATTTTGACAGCACTATAATGTTTATTGTATATAGACAACCATACAAGAGTAATTGTTACTAAGCCTGCACCAATGTTCTTGTCCATTGCCCTCGCAGATTCTTGGCCTGGTGTAAACTTGTTTTAGGGCTTCTTCCACATATTCTTTCATAGTCTCTTGTTCAGGGATGGATAGGGAATAAATTCGCACCTTCAGGATGGTCTCTCCTGGAACCAGATTAATAGCGCAATCCCATGGGCGGTGTGGCGGAAGCTTGGAGGCTGCTAGGGGGTTGAAAACATCTGCAAATGAGGCATAACAAGGTGGGACATTGACAGACTGGTTCTACTTAGGACTTTAAATGGATGTGGAATTAACTGGCATCGTGAGCAGGGATGTAGTGGAGGTTAAACGCACGTAAACGCCGTTTACGCACCTCCCAAAATTCGGAAATAGCGTTTTCCCACCTCCAAAGTGCATTTATCCACCTCTAAATTGAGTTTATCCATCTCTAAATAGCCTACAGTTCCTATGACATTTTAAATTAAGCTTATGTCGTTTTGAAACAGCAGTCGCACCAGGATCTGAAGTATCCTCCTCACTCTGAGCTGGGTTAAAACTGTTAAAGCTGAAGTTATCATAACCTTAATGTTTTAAACTAACAATAATTCAAATTCAAAATGTTATTTGCTTTTATGTCATTATTTCCTTGTTTGAGCAATCTTCTTAAACATTTATTACACCAATATATCAAGTCTGCCTAGGAAAAGCAATTATTATACCAGCAATCTCAAAATTGGAGTAAAATGAACAAACTAGTCTATAAATACTTTTTATTGTAAGCTTGGATAATTATATTATTACATAGCCTAGTGTTTATTTACGGATAGACAGTCAAAAAGACAAATGAATCAGTATTTTATTTATAAGAGGGTTTTATTTATTTATAAAATAATGACAAACCACAGATCCTCAACAAACAGTAACAAAAACACAGTGACAGAAATGTCAGAAATAGTGTATGGGGCTGTCACATGATTAAGGAACGAGTCAAACTCGACCCGAGACCCGAAAGACTCATGAGATGAGCTAATCAATTCTCTTTCCGGCTCTCTGGGTCTGTCACGTGATTAAGGAATGACTTAAACCCGAATACTTCTTGTCAGATAAGAGGTGAGGTGAGCTAATCATAGACTGAAGACCCAGGTAAAGAATGAATATTTTTTTTCTGTATCTTATAGCATTTTAGTTTTGTATTTTTTGTAGTGTGATCAACATTTGCGTAAGTACTAGATGTGTTGGGTAAGTAACACGTAACATTTTAATTTTATTTTGCTAAAATGAACGAAATTATTTGAAAAGAGATTCGTTCATTTTGCTGAACGAGACTCAAAAGTCCGAGTTGGTAAAATGATCCGAACTTCCCATCACTACAGTGTTGACCAATTGCTTGCGGTGTTGCCACGGCTGCGTTCAGCCCCGACAAAACGTTGCACAACGTTTTTGAAACAGAAACGGTGATGCGTTGAACACACTGTTCTGATGACGCAAGAGTTGCAACTATGGCAGCTGAGAAGGCCATTATTTGTGTTCTTTGTGTTTCTTACCTAATTCAGACTAAAACACATCTATTTAGCCTCACATACTGACTTTACTTTTAGTTCAAATGGTTTTAATACCCTGTATTTTCTTTCTCATTTTTAGGAAAAGCACTTAATTTCCATTGTTTATTTCTATACCAAATGTTGTCACACTTGCAATGAAGCTATAAATATAAACAACCACATCATTATGTTGATATCCTATATTTGTACAATAAAACTTCCGACAAACATGTTTTCTAATATCCTCAGTTGTTGCCTATACCGAGCTGCAACGAACACATTTGTACATTATTTTCCTTGAAGCCATTGTGCGAGTTCACTTTAATACCGCGTGCTGTATATACATGTTGCTGCTGATTGGACTGCAGTTCTGACACACCCACCAAACAGGAGAAAACGTATCTCAAACCACGTTGCACACCGGTGCACACCGTTTCCAGGAAACATGACGTTCAACCCGGAAACCGTAGCAAAACGTTGCGCACCGTTTTGAACTTGAACATGCCCCGGTAGTAGTGGGAAGTTCGGATCATTTTACTGACTTGGATCTTTTAGTCTCGTTCAGCAAAATGAACTAATCTTTTCTCTTCCCGTCTTTATGGGATTGACAGGAAGAATAAAAGACTCGGAACTCACCTGTCGATTCAGAACCCATATGTTGTGTAATGCGCATGTGTGGTCAACACAAAATGAACGAATCATTCTCTGAGACAACTCGGTAGTCCTGAGTCATATTAAAGATTCGTTCAAAATGAACGACATGCAACTGACTGCATCAAGATTCAAAAATGGATATCCGCCAATTAATAATAATAATAATGATAACATAGCTGCCAACTCTCACGCATTCAGCGTGAGACTCACGCAATCGACCCAATTCTCATGCTCTCACACCACACCCCCATATTCTCATGCAGACTCGTGCAGCAGTGAGGGAAAAAAAATTGCAAAGCAACGCACAGAGAGACAAGACAGACAGTGTAGTGAATTTTTTTGACAATTGTGAGGGAAATACTTCATCCCCATAAACTGTGTACTAAGCTGTTCTCCCTCCCATCTGCACCTTGTGAATTGTGAACGCAGGTAGAAGACTGCATTGGGTTTGGGGACCCCCTGGACCCAACGCAAATCTCGCGGGAGCGGCCAGTTTTACCTTGGCTGTGGGCGGGAGTGGGCAGTCAGAAAATTTCACGGGAGACCCGCGGGGAAAGGTGGTGTGTAGTAGAAATGGAGTCAACACAACCCTGATAGCATACACTTCCGGGCCTTATCTGGGCCAAATATGGCTGAGTTCTGGCAGTGGCAGAGGTCATTTGGGCCAGATTTGGCCCACACACATCAAGCCGGTTTTAGTGTCAGTTCCGGCATGTTGTATGTGGGCCAGATCCGGCCCATGTGTGACAAACCAGTTATAGGTTGAGTTCTGGCTTGTTGCGTGTGGGCCAGATCCGGCCCATGTGTGACAAACTGGTTTTAGGTTGAGTTCTAAGTTGAGAAGAAAATTAAAGCTGCTGTTTACTTGACAAAATCAAAGTAAGGCAAGTCAAACATCTGTAAACAAACAAAATGTGTTTTATTTTGAGCATTGCCAGAGCATGTGAGAGGATTGGAGTGCTAAAATTTCCTGAAGAGCGCTGAGCGCTTTCTGGAGATTCCGCTCTGCTCGCTCAACCCAGTCAATAATCTATGTGTTTTTTAAGTGCATTTTATCTTGTGTGTGCTTTTCACAGGCTTTATAATCTAGGTGTATTTTGTAAAGATCTACGCACATGTAATCTCGTGTGTGTGTTTGGGTTTTACTGAGCCTGTTTTGAATGTTCTATTGCACAACAACAGCTGCTATTTTCACTGAAATAAACTTAAAGTGAACGAAAATCAAATACACTTCTTCAGTGTTTGCATTTCAGGTAGGCGGTTTGCTAAGGTTTGATTATTATATTAAATACATTTTAATTAGCCTAATACAATTAATAAAATTAGGAAGAATGTTAGAATTTCATTTTGAAAAATTGCTATTTATCAGCATGCATTATTTTAGACAATTAACCAAGAATTTCTACATACATTTTATCTAGAAGATCTAATTGTTATATATATATATATATATATATATATATATATATATATATATATATATATATATATATATATATATAGTATTATATTTTTTATTTTGGATTTATTTTGTTAAAATTATATCTAGCTTATTTTCAAAGTTCTTTAAAAGTAAACAAAGTGTTTATTTAACTTTAAAGTTATTTATGTTTGGTGCATGTATGCAGTAGGCCTAGCCTTTGTTTAAAAAATGAGGTGCCGCTTTTGGTTTTGTTTTAACGATTTTTAATGTTTTTTTTATATATATATAACGCTAATAAAAAATATAAAAAAATGTACTTATTTTACGAGGTGGCTTATTCTTATGAATTTGTACGACCTCACTCGTACGATTTTATACGACCCCAGTGACGGTAAGGTTTAGGGGCGGGGTTAGGTGTAGGTCATTCGTACAAATTCATACGAATTGTGCAAATCGTATGAATTTGTATGAGTGTGGTCGTACGAATTCGTACGAATAAGCCACCTTGTGAAAAATTTACGAATTGCCGTGAGATCGGGTTGGTTTATATATGATTAAGTTAGCATTAGCAGAGTTGTATGTTTTGCAGCACTGAGCAGTTATTTTACATAACTTTATCATAACAAAACAGTACAAAAGCATTTCCAGATGACAAATATCTGTACATGCCTAGTAGTTAATGTTAATTATTGTTTTCTAAAAACATAATGCCAAGCCACGCCCCTCCATAAGCCCCTCCCCCATAACAAAGCCCCGCCCCCAAAATCTCACTCTAAGGTGAACTCAAAAGTTGGCAGCCCTGTAATAATAATAATAACGTTCGTTATTTTGAATAGAAATCATCACTCATACAGCAGCCATTCATCTCATCTCTGGTTTATTTGTGTTCGTATACATACAATATCCACGATCCGCCAGGGCTATAGACCAATGGTGCGCACATTTGAAGAGATAATAATTTAATGACATGTTTGTAAAATATTTCGTCATACAGAAACACATTTCTATTAATTTTACACAGATTTATGCGATCTGAAGAGCTAAAACAGCTAACAGAGCTAGCGATTACTCTCCTCTTATTGATTCGCGTCAGCTATAACATCAGTGCGATATCATTCAGTGAACCACGTGACAAAAAGGATGTCCTTCTGCAATGAAGCTGTCTGTGTCATTGCAGTCTGTGTCATTGATAAAATATATGAAAGACTAAAGTAAAAAAAAAATTTGATTCCAGCTTGTTTAATGTGAATATGTTCTTGTGTCTTCTCTCCTCTGTGACAGTCAACTGAATATCTTTGAGTTGTGGACAAAACGAGACATTTGAGGACCATTCCTGGGCTTTTGGGGAAACACTGATCCACATTTTTCTGACGTATTATAGACCAAACAACTAACCGATTAATTGAGAAAATATTCAACAGATTAATCGACTATGAAAATAATCCCAAATTCCTAATCATTACGTACAAGTGCATTGCATTGGAACACCTGGATATAAGCCTCCCTCTCTATTCCTCTTTTTAAAAAAAATGTTCTCTCTGTTTTGTTATTTAGTAAACTTTATAGATTTCAACCCTATTATTCCTTCTTGAGTCTCTTTAACAAGAACTTAGATTAATGTATGAATTGAACAGTGATTGTGTGACCCATATAAGGGAACAACCAGTGATACCCTTGGTAGTAATATGAAATGATAAGGATGTCATCAGGATACACATACACCGGTAGGCAGTGGCCCACCTTACCATGACCACAATGTGGTCACCCAGAATTTATAGTTTACCCACCTCTGTTTTTACCACTACACCTCTGATCGTGACAGACTGATTATCAGCACTGGACATGGGATGACTTACTCGGGCGTTTTGACAGTTACAACCCCACTTAAGTATTTTACCTGTTGTCCAGTCTATAAAGGGCTGGTGCTGAATTAGCCAAGGGCGGCCTAGTATCAGCTCTGCATGTCTATTGGTAAGTTTAAACGGGGAGAATAATTTCTGATGTTCAGGTTCTACACAGAGAATAATGGGTGCAATCTGAGATGTTAAGTATCCCTTGTTTATCACTTCTCCGGTGACTGCGTAGATGGAGTAGGGAGTTGAAGTTCTTGTCCTTTGGAGATGATGGGTCTTAACGAACTTCCCTGAAATGAAATTTCCAGCTGAACCGGAATCAACAATGGCGGTAGCCTCGACATCGAGGCCTCTAAACTTCAAAGTCACAGAGATGGTTAGTGGTGTTCATTTTTCATGAATTTGGCGTGCAACTATTAAAGAATGATAAAATACAAATATATGAAAACCACAACATCGGTACATGGGTACATGTAGAACAAGAGTCTCATGAATATTGCAAAAAACAATTTGATTTTAATTTTTTTATGAATTTTCAAATCTGACTGTATTGTGAAAAAGATGCAATTATTAAAGAATGATACAGTAAATGTATATGAAAATCACCACAGTGGTACATGGGCACATGTAGAAAAAGAGTCTTGTGGAGATTATATATAAAATAAAAAATTAATCTTATATGATTTTTTAAATCTGACTGTATAGTGAGCAAGATAGCATTTTTCATGTATTTGGCATGCAATTATTAAATAATTATACAGTAAAATTATATGAAAATCACAGAAGTGGTACATGAGCACATGTAGAACAGGAGTCTGGTGGAGATTGCAAAAACCATTTGATTTAAATTTTTTATAAATTTTCAAATGTGACTGTATAGTGAAAAAATATATTATTTTTATGATTTTGGTGTGGAATTATTAAATAATGATACAGTAAAATTATATGAAAATCACCACAGTGGTACATGAATACATATGACAACCGAAGGAGGATTAAAAGAAGATGACTGTAGCGCTGACGCGTTGACATATTTTAAATTACATGAATTGGAAGCGCAGATAGCGTGACCGTGCTACTCTGAAGCGCAGAAGGCGTGACTGCAGTAAGTCTTCGACTGTGAATAAATCCACCCTCCGGGGTATTACCATAGACAGTAAAAGAAATGTACACAGCGACCGCATTGGAACTCAACTGAGACAAGTGAAGCCTGTTTTTAGCTATTTTTAGACGCTTTAGACGCTTTAGATTCTTCCACTCGTCACCACTCCGTATGCGAATCAGGTTGTATGCGTTCCTTAAGTCCAGCTTGGTAAAGTAGCGGGCAGTACGAAGCATCTCCAGGGCTGCTGAGACTAACGGGAGAGGATAGCGGTACTTCACTGTTACTTCATTAAGACCACAATAGTCGATGCACGGCCGAAGACCCCCATCCTTCTTCTTAACGAAAAAGAATCCGGCGGAAGCCGGAGATGTAGAGGTAGTGATATAACCTTTAGCCAACTGTTCGTCTATGTACGCCCTCATGGCTTCTGTTTCAGGTTGTGACAGCGGGTAAACTCTTCCACGTGGAGGTACAGCCCCAGGCAAAATCTCAATGGCACAGTCGCCAGCACGGTGAGCCGGAAGATGAGAGGCCTCGGTTTCGCAGAAAGCCAGAGCTAGATCGTGGTATTCAGGGGGAATCCTCTGAAAATCCACTCCCTCGAGGGAAGCGCTGTGGAGTTCAGAACCTTGGACAGCAGCCATACAGTTGATCTTACAGAATGCGGACCACCGGGATATTCTCCCGTCTGATCAGGAAATCTGGGGGTTATGTCTCTCTAGCCATGGAAGCCCTAAGATTATTGGATGCCCAGGTGAGTGAATCGTGAAGAATTGGATAGTTTCAGAATGTTGTGTCCCGAAGCTGAGCATGAGGGGTTGCGTGGTGTATTGCACCTCTCCAGACCCCAGGGGGCGTCCATCCAGTGCTTCCACGGTCACACCAGACTCACATGCGAGGAGAGAAACATGATGAGTTTTGGCAAATGCAAGGTCGATAAAATTTCCAGCAGCTCCAGAATCGATCAAGGCTTTTACATTTAAAGTTTGTCCGTTAAACTTCAAAGAACTATCCACAGAGAATAATTTAGAAGGGTGATTAGAACTCACCGCAGCAGAATTCTTGAGCGCTGGATTAACTGGACAGGTGGCTCTCAGATGTCCTGCCTCTCCGCAATACATGCAAAGATGATTACGGCGTCTCCTCTCCCGCTCTGCCGTAGTGAGGCGCGTGTAACCAATCTGCATGGGCTCCGACTCCGTGCTGGGGGAAGCACACTCAAAGAAACTGGACATGAGAGGTATGCGTCGGGAGCGAATCAAGTTGTCGAGGCAGATGGCAAGCTCCATAATTTGATTTAAGGATTTACCGTCGTCGCGGCACGCCAGCTCTCCCTGGAGGTCCGAGTTGAGTCCCTTGCAATACAGGTTCCTCCTCCCATCCAGCTTGAGCTGCGAGGGTCCGAAAAGAGAGTGTGTAGTCCGCTGCGGTAGAATTACCCTGGCATAATGTGAGCAGTAGTTCTCCTGGATCCTTTCCTCCTGCTGAATGTTCAAACACCTCTATAAATTGGGTTAAAAACTCATCATAAGAGGGGAAAGAGAGCTGACCTCCATACCAGAGTGCAGTAGGGAGCATATGAAGGAAACGCGGCTCTCATCAGTGGAGTAGGACTGTGTCTGCTGGTTAAAATACAAGCTTCACTGCAACAAAAATCCCTTACAGGCAGAAGGTGAGCCATCAAATTTCTCAGGAAGGGATCATTTAGGCTGGTTTGTATTGTTACTCGTGGCAGGTGTAACGGGAGTCGGTGCAGCGGGACTCAGAGCTTGATTCTCAGCCGTGCTCAGCGAGGATAGGGCTCGGACAGATCTCATGAGCTCCTCGGTGAGAGCTGTTAATTTGACCAGCTGTTGCGGTCGGATCCATCTGCAGTATTTTATTAACACAGGTAAGCCAGCAGAGATAGACAGTCATAATACTCAAGGAGACTAGGCAAGGCTAGTATAAATTACTCGAAACAGCACACAGGTAAGGGCAATCCAAGAATCGTAACTCAAACAGGCATGAGTCAAAGGGCTGGCAGCTTAGGTTCACAAACGAGATTAGAGTCAAAATCACAAGAACAAACACGACACCCTGTGACAATATATATATATATATATATATATATATATATATATATATATATATATATATATATATATATATTTGAGGTGTAACGATACGCATATTCGTATTGAACCGTTCGGTATGAGGCTTTCGGTTCGGTACGCGGTACGCATTATGTATACCAAACGGTTCGTTGGACTAATTAATTATATTTGAAAAAAAAAAGAGAAATATAATGATATGCGTTCAACAAGGTAGCCCAATAACCCAAACGATGTAACAGGCAACGCCCCTGACACCCCTGAAGAAGAAGAAAACACCAACTTATAGTTATATGTTTATGTTAGGCTACTCTGTCAGGCGCTTGCTCACTCAGTACGCGCTGAAGGCTCGTTGCAAAATGGCCAATGCGTTTGACAGACCAGAAAAAGAAGATCCTCCAATAACCAACAGGTCTGGTGTTTGGGTGCACTTTGGATTCCCTGTAAGCTATAATGGTGATGGCAAGAGAGTGGTGGATAAAAAAACAACGGTATGTCGCATCTGCTACATGACAATAGAGTACACCAGCGGGAATACAAAAAAAAAAGGAAAAAAAACACCAGCGGGAATACTTGAAACATGTCAACTCATTTACGCCGACATCACCTTATTGTGTCAGTATCTGGGAAAAGACGAAAAAAAGGAGAAACATACACGCAACAAACTATCCCCGCAGCATTTAGACCGACATTTCAAACAGGGCAAAAGACATCACCGCGGCGATTGGTAGGCTTCATTTACGTTATAGCCGCGGATATAAGACCTTACTATTTACCATTCATTCTGTCATCACCATTATAGCTTACAGGGAATCCAAAGTGCACTCAAATACCAGACCTGTTGGTTATTGGAGGATCTTCTATTTCTGGTTTGTTAAATGCATTAGACATTTTTCATCGCATACCGAGTGAGCGAGCGCCTTAGGAAAAGGCTAGTCGCGCCGCTTTCTCCTCCTTTCCAAATCGCTCGGGCAGAAGAGCTCATGAGGCGTCTGTCTTTGCTAAGCAACAATGACGTGCTCTCTCCATGAGACGTGGAAATTTCAGCAAAGGATAAATGGATTTGCAGCTCTAAAAATCACTTGCAGTAGCTCTGCTACTAAATTTATTTCAAAATTGCAATCCATATACAACTATGATCAGCTGTTCCTTCATTTTGGCTGAGCTTTCAACATTGTTACGGGAAAGGATGAAGCTGATTGGTTAGTTCTTGTCACATGACCCGCGGTGCGCTTGCGGCATTCTGAAAAGTTTTTACATTTTGCTGTATCTAAAACGTACCGAACCGAACCGTGACATCAGTGTATCGTATCGAACCGAACCGTGAATTTTGTGAACCGTATATATATATATATATATATATATATATATATATATATATATATATATATATGCTTTGAGGGGACTTTGCGCACACACTAATACACAGATTCCCATGATTTGAGGGGACCTTGCAACAATATTACAAATTTTTATGAAGTAAATCTTCAGACTGCATTTGATCATTTGCTCTTAAAATGGGTTCAATCTACAACCAAGTAAAATTAAAATGTTTATTATTAGTACAAAAGTTAAAAATTTTGAAATTTAACTTTGTTTAGTTTATGTGGAGATGAAGTGAGGCCTGCAAACATGCTGCAGAACCTGATTTTGCCAAGTGAGACATGTTCCTGGGACAACATCTTTGTTGACACTGGAACAACATTGTGATTAACCAATCAGATTTGAAGAACAAGTTAATAGATTTTGTGAAGTTTACGCTTACAATCACTGTTAGGTGCTTGTACATCAGTGTCATTCATCTATCATTGCCTCTGATTTTAAGGATCACTCATGGTTAAGGTTAGGTTTAGGTGTAGGGATATGGTCAAGACTACATTTTGAGTAAAATGTTGTTCCAGGGTCAACAAACTATGTTGGCACATCTAACTCAGCAATATCAGGACGTGCCAAACATGCTAGTGATGCAAAGCTTCACTTTCGCACAAAAGCCTAGTTTCACAGACAGATTATCTTAAGCCAGGACTAGGCCTTACTTACATTAGGGTATATATACAGCTTCTATTAAAATGCCTTAGAAAAAAAAAATCATTACTGTTATAAATTTTGAGACAAAGCCATGGTACTGACATGTTTTAAAAATCCTTCAGTGCAAGTTATTTTCAGTTAGGATAACTGTGCATGTGAATACAAAGGACTGTAGTGAATAATTGCCTGTATATGTTCCAACTCATATCATACCCACAAGTCAAACATTTAAACCTTTACACTTCAAACTATTCTTTCTTTAAAGAATACCAACCACCCTGCATTAGCTATTACTCATTAACTGGGTACTTATCAATACAATAAACCTACTACTGCTTGAACTTTAAGACATTAATCCCCAGTTTTTCACAAGTTCATAAAACAACCGCAGTAAGAATATTTCATCAAGCACGTTGAGTAATGGCTTCTCCTGCTATTGTTATTTGCACATCTTGCCACATGTACAGTTTATCTAGAAGATTTCAGAATTAGAGACACACATCCAAAAACTTTAATTGAGGACAGTAAGAATGTTAGGGCTCTAGATACAGCTTTGGATGCGTCTAGCTCAGGGATTCCTGTACATTGTCCGGTTTCGGCAGAGACCCTGCAGCAGGGCAACAGTGATGCACCCACTGAGAAACCTGATGAAAGTGCTCTAGTTATTGGTTATTCTATTGTACGGAACGTGAATATAGAGACACTAGCCACCATAGTCAAATGTTTACTAGGAGCCAGAGCGCCTGACATCTTGGCAAATTTAAAAGTGCTGGCTAATGCTAAACGTAAATACAGTAAGATTGTTATTCATGCTGGCGCTAATGATGTTCGACTTCGCCAGTCGGAGATCACTAAAAATAACATTAAAGAGGTGTGTGAACTTGCAAGCACGATGTCAGACACTGTAATATGCGCTGGTCCCCTCCCTGCTTACCGTGGTGACGAGATGCATAGCAGATTGTCATCAATGGCTGGATGTCTAAGTTGTGCCCACAGAATAACATAGGTTTCATAGACAATTGGACGAGCTTTTGGGGCAGGCCTGACCTGTTTAAAAGAGATGGTCTTCATCCCTCCTGGGGTGGCGCCACTCTTCTCTCTAGAAATATGGCAAATAGTCTTAGTGTTTATACTTGACTAACTGGGGCCCAGGTCAGGAAGCAGACGGACTGGCCAAACCGACCGTCTGCTAGCTGCCTCACGTCACAGAGGTCAGTTAATTCTCAGCACATAGAGACTCTTTCACCTAGATATCACACTATGGAGACTGTGTCTGTTCCCCGAACTAGAGAATACAAAAAACATCTAAACCAAGTCAAGCTGAACAATTTAATTGAGGTTCAACAAATAAAAAACAGATGCAATATGGATAAACAAATGATAAAGCTTGGCTTATTGAATATCAGATCCCTTTCTATGAAAACACTTTTTGTAAATAATATGATCACTGATCATAATATATCTGTGCTCTGTTTGATAGAAACCTGGCTAAAACCTGATGATTACATTATTTTAAATGAGTCCACCCCTCAAGATTACTGTTGTAAACATGAGCCGCGTCTAAAAGGAAAAGGAGGAGGTGTTGCTTCAATTTATAACAACGTTTTCAGGATTTCCCAGAGGGCAGGCTTCAAGTATAACTCGTTTGAAGTAATGGTGCTACATATAACGTTATACAGAAAAACAAATGTTAATGATAAATCCCCTGTTATGTCTGTACTGGCTACTGTATACAGGCCACCAGGGCACCATACAGACTTTATTAAAGAGTTTGGTGATTTAACATCGGAGTTAGTTCTGGCTGCAGATAAAGTTTTAAGGGGGGGGGGGGGGGGGTGAAATGCTCGTTTTCAATCAATATCCTGTTAATCTTGAGTACCTATAGAGTAGTACTGCATCCTTCATAACTCCAAAAAGTCTTTAGTTTTATTAGATTCATAAGAGAAAGATAGTCTGTACCGATTTTTCCCGGAAAAACACGACCGGCTGGAGGCGTGACGTGTGGGCGGAGCTAAAGAATCACGAGCGCCAGTAGGCTTTTGCGTTGAGAGCGTTTGGAAGCTGTGACACCGTGAGGACAAAACAAACCAAAACAAACCATGGCTAACAGTCAGATTCAGCGTATATTTATGATCCAGAATCAGATCCAGAGGCTGAAATTTAACAAGAGCAGCATCAGCAACAACGTCTCTATGTGGTATGTACTGAAACTGTATATATTTGCTTAGCGGTTTTGGAAAATGACTAAGTTCCACTTTGTCGTCTTTTTTACATGTGGAAAGTTCAGTTTGATGACAACATCGCATGTTGTTTACTTGATGTGCTTACGTGCCGATAGCTAAGTTAACAACACAGAGATATTTGAAGCAGTTTTACTTGTGCAGTTTGATGACAACATCGCATGTTGTTTACTTGATGTGCTTACACGCTGATAGCTAAGTTAATAACACAGAGATATTTGAAGCAGTTTTACTCACCGCATGCGGTTCCAACACACGATCATGACCCTTTTTCGTTGGGACTGCATTATCCTTAAGAAATAAACGATGTGCAAATCCGGCGTCAAACTGGACCTTGTTTGTAAAACAAGCATCTTCTAAATTTAGGGGAACAAACACAAACACTTGCACAACTCCGTTGATGCACTGTAAAAATAAACTCCATCCACTGGACCCTTAATGCTGTTTCTCTTTTGGTAATCTGTGCAGGGTTGTCTTGCCCTTGGCAACTGGCGCTCTTCCAGCAGACGTGCCCTCAGGACCCATATAAGGAAATTCCGCTCCATCTCACGTCACACAGAGCCATACTCGAAAAAAACTTTCCGAAACTTGTGACAAACCGGAAGGAGTATTTTGGGAACAGAAATACTCCTTCAAACGTACAACTTAATTTTTGAAACTTTGTCCTTGTTTACCATGGGAATCCAACTCTTTAACAGTGTAAACAACTCAGTATGCATGAAATATCATTTCAGCCCCCCTTTAATAGTTGGTGATTTTAATATCCATGTTGATAATGAAAAAGATGCATTGGGATCAGCATTTATAGACATTCTGAAATCTATTGGGGTTAGACAACACGTTTCAGGACCTACTCATTGTCGAAATCATACTCTAGATTTAATACTGTCACATGAAATTGATGTTGATAGTGTTGAAATTATGCAGCCAAGTGATGATATCTCAGATCATTATTTAGTTTTGTGCAAACTTCATATAGCCAAAATTTTAAATTCTACTTCTTGTTACAAGTGTGGTAGAACCATCACTTCTACCACAAAAGATTGCTTTTTAAGTTATCTTCCTGATTTATCCAAATTCCTTAGCATATCCAAAACCTCAGAACAACTTGATGATGTAGCAGAAACTATGGACTCTCTCTTTTCTAGCACTTTAAATACAGTTGCTCCCTTACGCTTAAGGAAGTTTTAAGGAAAACAGTTTGACACCATGGTATAATGAGTATACTCGCACCCTAAAGAGAGCAGCCCGAAAAATGGAGCGCAGCTGGAGGAAAACAAAACTAGAGGTATTTCATGTTGCTTGGTGGGAAAGTAACGTATCCTACAGAAAAGCATTAAAAACTGCTAGATTTGATTACTTTTCTTCTCTTTTAGAAGAAAACAAAAATAACCCCAGGTATTTATTAAATACAGTGGCCAAATTAATGAAAAATAAAGCCTCAACAAGTGTTGACATTTCCCAACACCATAGCAGTAATGAGTTTTTGAACAACTTTACTTCTAAAATCAATAATATTAGAGATAAAATTGCAACCATTCAGCCGTCAGCTACAGTATCACATCAGACAGTGCACTATAGACCCTCTGAGGAACAGTTCCACTCATTCTCTACTATAGGAGAGGAAGAAGTGTATAAACTTGTTAAATCATCTAAACCAACAACATGTATGTTAGACCCTTTTATGCTGCGGCGCCCGGGGAGCAGTTGGGGGTTCAGTGCCTTGCTCAAGGGCACCTAAGTCGTGGTATTGAAGGTGGAGAGAGAGCTGTTCAAGCACTCCCCCACCCACAATTCCGTCCGGCCCGAGACTAGAACTCACAACCCTTCGATTGGGAGTCCAACCCTCTAACCATTAGGCCACGACTTCCCCGTTTAGTTTCATTGGATCTTAGTGCTGCGTTTGACACAACTGACCACGACATTCTTTTGCATAGACTTGAATTCTTTGTTGGCATTAATGGAAGTGCATTAGCATGGTTTAAATCATACTTATATGATCACCATCAGTTCATAGCCGTGAATGAAGATGTATCATATCGATCACAATTCGATCATACTCAGCTTTATATTTCTTTGCGGCACAGTGAAACACACCAATTTAAAAAACTAATGGAATGCATAGTCGATATATAAAAACTGGATGACGAGTAATTTCTCACTGTTAAATTCTGAAAAAACAGAGGTGTTAATTATAGGACCTAAAAACTGTGCAAAAACTGCCTAAGACTTGATGGTTACTCTGTCAATTCTTAGTCATCTGTTAGGAACCTAGGTGTGCTATTTGATCGCAATCTTTCCTTAGAAAGCCACGTTTCTAGCATTTGTAAAACTGCATTTTTCCATCTCAAAAATATATCTAAATTACGGCCTATGCTCTCAATGTCAAATGCAGAAATGTTAATACATGCATTTATGACCTCAAGTTTAGATTATTGTAGTGCTTTATAGGGTGGTTGTTCTGCACGCTTAGTAAACAAACTACAGCTAGTCCAAAATGCAGCAGCATGAGTTCTTACTAGAACCAGGAAGTATGACCATATTAACACTGTCAACACTGCACTGGCTGCCTATCAAACATTGTATAGATTTTAAAATATTGATTATTACTTA
Organism: Carassius gibelio; assembly: GCF_023724105.1. Lineage (NCBI taxonomy): Eukaryota > Metazoa > Chordata > Actinopteri > Cypriniformes > Cyprinidae > Carassius > Carassius gibelio. The sequence continues at coordinate 41,272,946 of NC_068402.1, read as the reverse complement.
TAAAGCCCTGAATGGTTTAGCACCTCAGTATTTGAATGAGCTCCTTTTACATTATTATCCTCTACGTCTGCTTAGTTCTCAAAACTTAGGCAATTTGATAATACCTAGAATATCAAAATCAACTGCGGGCGGCAGATCCTTTTCCTATTTGATGCCTAAACTCTGGAATAACCTACCTAACATTGTTCGGGAGGCAGACACACTCTTGCAGTTTAAATCTAGATTAAAGACCCATCTCTTTAACCTGGCTTACACATAACATACTAATATGCTTTTAATGTCCAAATCCATTAAAGAATTAGTAGGCTGCATTAATTAGGTAAACCGGAACCGGGAACACTTCCCATAACACCCAATGTACTTGCTACATCATTAGAAGAATGGCATCTACGCTAATATTAGTCTGTTTCTCTCTTATTCCGAGGTCACTGTAACCACCAGATCCAGTCTGTATCCAGATCAGAGGGTCACTGCAGTCACCTGGATCCAGTACGTATGGTGGTTTCATCTGGTCAGAGGAGAACTGGCCCCCCAACTGAGCCTGGTTTCTCCCAAGGTTTTTTTCTCCATTCTGTCACCGATGGAGTTTCGGTTCCTTGCCACTGTCGCCTCTGGCTTGCTTAGTTGGGGTCACTTCATCTACAGCGATATCGTTCACTTGATTGCAAATAAATGCACAGACACTATTTAAACTGAAAAGAGATGACATCACTGAATTCAATGATGAACTGACTTTAACTATCATTTTGCATTATTGACACACTGTTTTCCTAATGAATGTTGTTCAGTTGCTTTGACGTAATGTATTTTGTTTTAAGCGCTATATAAATAAAGGTGACTTGACTTGACTTGACTTACTTTAACCAGGGAATACCCAAGCTTGTTTGCAAGAGATGTGAATCTAGAATTTATACTTGACAGCATTGAGAGTCTCCATGTACTTCTTTGTATTTACACAATTTTCCAGTGTTTTTAAGGAGGTGACTTTCCTGGCATTGTGAATCAATCTTCCCAATTCTTGCATCTTCTCCCGCACACATTGTTTATTCTAATCTGATAGCCCACCTTTGTTCAACAAATGATGCCCAATTTCAGTAATTACTCTGTCATTTTTTATTATATATGTGATTGTGTCAGAATTCATCACACTGATTACTCCCCACAGTTGTTTGGTCATGTTTGAAGGCACAGGCCCAGTGTAGATACACATGGACTGCACACGGTTTTTTCCTGGTTTGGGAGGGTCTGTGTGCATATGTCTCCACAGGACCTTTCTTGTAAAAAGTCCTTGACAGTATGCACAATACATGAAATCTTCTCACTGCACTTTTTTACGTGATCGTTTATATGGCACTAGCCTTGCCATCTTAGCATATTTTACTGCAGTACAAGCAGTAATGTGTCTTGTTGTACACTCCAGCACCATCTCTTTTCTGGTATGCACTAACAACTATGTTGTATGTTGTGTTCTGACTTGAACTGGGTTCTTCTTCTGTTCCATATGCTTCAGACGTAAGGTTGTGCATTTTGTCTAATGTTGCGGTGTCACAGTCAAGGCAACTCACTGAGCCCGATTGATCAACATCCAGTTCATCAAGAAGCCGACGTTTTGTCTAGTTTAGTGTAAGGCTAACATCACTGTCACTTTTGGAAGTCTCTGATGTAGAATCAAAGAGCTCATCAGAATCCTCAAGATGTGTATTTCATCTAAAAAACAAAAAACAAAAAAAAAAACATAAAAAATAGGTATAACTGCTCCAATTAATTGATCATTTGATTTTGACAACATTAGCCAATTTACTGCGTCTCTGTTCTGGTGAACTTTTTTACCATGTGATGATTTGCTGCTTCTTACTATGTTATTTCTCAGTGCAAAATTTATGGAAAGTTGTTCTGACTGGTGGCAGGTCCTACAACCTATACCCTTAAGAGGACTTGGTTTGACCAGAAGCATCATCCATCTGTGACTGGAGAGAAGTGTCAGAGTCACCTGCTGCTCTGCTATTATCAGCAATCAGAGGTGTCAAGTAGCGGAGTACAAATACTTTGTAACCTTACTTAATTAGAAATTTGGGGTATCTATACTTTACATGTGTAATTATTTTTCAGCCGACTTTTTACTTCTACTGCTTACATTTTCACGCAAGTATCTATACTTTCTACTCCTTACATTTTAAAAATAGCTTTGTTACTGCTATTTCATTTAGGCTTGTTTTCATTCCGGCTTGTCATCATTAAAAAAAAAAAAAACTATCCAGATAAATCGCGCCTGTAATGCCACGTCAGCAGAGGGAGACCTGGCACGAGAGAAATGTGAATTCCATGTACAACTAACATTTTTTCTAGGCTACAACGTCAACCATCAAGGTGTGGAAGTGGACCAATCCAAGATCAACCACCGTGAAAGAGCTTCAACGCTTTCTGATATTTGCAAATTTCTACCGACATTTCATAAGGAACCACAGCATCACAGCAGCACCTTTGACGTCATTATTAAAGGGTAAGCCATCCAAGTTGAAATGGACTGATCAAGCTACGCAAGCATTCTCTAACCTCAAGTTAGAGCTTTTCCACTGCACCCATCCTGAAACACCCTGACCCCAACTTGCCATTTACACTGGAGGTTGATGCCTCCGATTGTGGGATAGGTGCAGTACTCTCCTAACACCACGGACAACCAGGCAAGCTTTTCCCCTGTGCTTATTTTTCAAGGAAACTCACGGATGCTGAGTGTAATTATGATGTCGGAAAGAAGGAGCTACTGGCTATGAAGGCGGCTATTGAGGAATGGAGGCACTGGTTGGAGGGTTCCACTCACCCCTTCCAGGTAATCACTGATCATAAGAAACTTGAATATATAAAAAGTGCTAAGAGATTAAATCCTCGCCAGGCTCGCTGGTCCTTGTTTTTCACCAGGTTCCAATTCGCAGTGACTTACCACCCTGGCAGTAAAAATAGCAAGGCAGACGCTTTTTCCAGAAGACATGACCACCCATTGACCGATCACCAACCTGAATCTATCCTGCCACCATCCATCATCATAGCACCAGTCACGTGGGACATAATGGATGAGATTGAAAAGGAACAACACAACGAACCCACACCTCAAGGTAGTCCTGCTAAAAACAAAAAAAAACCAAAGAGCTCCCATCAGGTCTGCTACAACCATTACCCATACCACAGAGACCTTGGTCACACCTATCCATTGACTTTGTCACCGATCTACCCCCATCTGATGGTTTCACCACAATCCTTGTAATCATTGACCGCTTCTCCAAGGCATGTAGACTCATACCTCTGAAAGGTCTTCCCACAGCTATGGATACAGCTCAAGCGATGTTCCACAACATCTTCAGGATGTACGGTATCCCCGAAGACATTGTCTCTGACCGAGTAACACAATTCACGTCCCAGGTATGGAGAGCATTTTGCAAACAATTGGATATTAATGTCAGTTTAACTTCAGGTTACCACCCTCAATCGAATAGAAAAGTGGAGAGACTGAATCAGGAGATTGGCAGATACCTCAGGTCATACTGTGGACGTGAGCAGCATCAGTGGTCAGAGTTCCTTCCATGGGTAGAGTACGTACAAAATTCATTGAGGCATTCATCCACAGGCCTTACACCGTTTCAATGTGTGCTAGGATACCAACCCCCCATGTTCCCGTGGTCTGGAGAACCGTCACTAGTACCTGCAGTCGACGACTGGATTCGTTGTAGCTAGAGGGTATGGGACAGTGCTCATGTACGTCTGCAAAGAGCCATCAGGAGTCAAGAAACTCAAGCTAATCGACGACGCCGTCCACATTCCCCCTACCAACC
>NC_068402.1:41242505-41268622 GCF_023724105.1 Carassius gibelio | reverse complement strand
CGGTTCCAACACACGATCGTGACCCTTTTTCGTTGGGATTGCATTATCCTTAAGAAATAAACGATGTGCAAATCCAGCGTCAACCTGGGCCTTGTTTGTAAAACAAGCATCTTCGAAATGCAGGGGAACAAACACAAATACTTGCACAACTCCGTTGATGTTCTGTAAAAATAAACTCCATCCACTGGTCCCTTAATGCTGTTTCTCTTTTGGTAATCTGTGCAGGGTTGTCTTGCCCTGGCAACCAAAAACACACTCCTTTTGTGACATTTCGCGACGCTCTCGCTGTGATGAGTGATTGTCTGTGCACAGCCTCTCTCTGCTCTGCTATATGGGAGCGCGCGCTCTTCCGGCAGACGTGCCCTTAGCAACCATATAAGGAAATTCCGCTCCATCTAACGTCACACAGAGCCATACTCGAAAAAAACTTTCCGAAACTTGTGACAAACCGGAAGGAGTATTTTTGGAACAGAAATACTCCTTCAAACGTACAACTTAATTTTTGAAACTTTGTCCATGTTTAGCATGGGAATCCAACTCTGTAACAGTGTAAAAAACTCAGTATGCATGAAATAGCATTTCACCTCCCCTTTAATTTGTCTTGCTAACATTATTGTTTACATTACTTATGAGAGCTATCATGTGAGTTTGCTAAAATTTAACTAAGGCAGGGGTCGCCAAGACATATCTATTGGCTACTTGACTTGACTCAGCTTTATCAATTCAGCTTTATTTAAAGTTATGCAGACACAACATGCAGAGTAGTTTCATTTTGTGCTAAAACATGACTGAAGGCAGACTGCTGAGGGAAATTAAATGAAAGAATATATTATTTAATTATTTGTGTGAATGCATTATAGGAAACCGACTTTTTGCTTTCCATGTCCCCTCAATGTAATGCATAATAAAGCCGTGTTTGAAGTGCAGTGCAGCTTTGTATACAGAGGTTACCTTAGAAACAGCTTTTTTTTATTTTTTTATTTTTTTTATAAGGCTGATATGTTATCATTTTGTTTAAAAAAAAATGGCCAAAACTTTATTTGAATGTAGTACATGTCAGTAGATGTAGATTGTTATGAATATTTGTTGTTTAAAATCTGGCCCCTGATTTTTACATTTTTTAATGTTCATGTTCATGTTCCACGCGATCAGCGGGAACTCAGTGCTCATGTATACGCCGAGAGCAGCCTCACCTCGGCTAGACCTTCTGATATGTGCCGCTGGCTCTGATGTCTCTTTAGTGGTTAAACATAAAATATAATTCGTTTTGGGTAAATCTAACAGGTTATCTTTGGTCTGTATTCAATTTATCTATATGTTAAAATGAAAATAAATATTTATATAATATTTTGTTTCATTGTAATGGCTGTATACACAGATCGTGTACATTTCTGCAGCTGTTATTAAGTTTAAATGAAAATGAAAGGAGGCAGAGGTGTTTGATATCCTATTTCGTTTTATTGTAAATATACAGAGAGGAAAATTGCAGTAGCCATGGTCAGCTGACTGAAGTTATCAAGTACGCTGCTGTTTGCAGTTCCCTTTCATAGGTCACTTCGATGCTGCGGTGACGTCACACGGTACGGGAACACCCCTCGGTGTGACGAATGTCTGAAGTCCTATACCATCTCGCCAATCCTATTGGCCAAATAGCACTTGGCACCACCCTTACGCATGCGCACGCATCATATACCTGGGTTCCCTGTCACTATTTCGCTCAGATTTCATTCCTTCAGGCAAGCAAATCATCTGTGCCCTAGGAATCATCTCGCGTTCTCAGCGGTTTCTACGAGCAGTGCTAACTCCTCTGAATTTTCACAAGTGTAAGGAACTGTGTACCAGGTTCATCACAAAGGGAGACTCTCATGAAAGGTGCATAGTATGTTTGGGTTTACATCATGCACAGGTGGCGCTTAGCGGCCTTTTTTCTTTTCCCCATTGTGATGGACTGCGGCTCAGAGTACTGAGCTCGAAGGTGGAAGTATTTTCTAATGTCACCCCCTTGTCTAACCCCTGTCATGTCACTTCTGCGAATGCCAAGGCACGAGGCGATAGCTTGGGGTGACACATGCGACATGGATTTTGAGGACAGCGCAGCGCTGGAATTTTCTCCACATCGCTCTCTCTCCCCTAGCCTGGTCCAGGAAGAGAGTTTTATTGAACCGGTCGTCTTCTCTAACGAGGATTTTCAGCCCACTCCGGAGGCATGTGATGCCATCTCCTTTGGTTGTGGACGTTATGATGATGCCATTTTATCCACCGCAGCCTCTGGGTCTGAGGACTTCGCGGCCGACACTAGCTCTCTCCCTCCTAGTGGACAGGAGAAGCATGTTTCCCCCTCCTACAGCAAGCTGTTGGATGTGGTTTCTCTCGCGGTGGGTAAATTGGGACTGGATTGGGAGGTTGAGAAGGCCGAGGCCCAACCTTCATCTAAGCTGGACGACCGTTTCCTAACCAGTCGTAAACCTGTGCAGCCCCGAAGGGGTGTGTGTGTGTGTGTGTGTGAGAAAGATGGAAAAGATGGCGCCGGTGATGGCTTGCCGTCTGTTGCTCTATCTGTGTCTGTTTGTTTTTATTAATTTTCCATCTCTGAATTGTCATGCTCAGCTGACCTATGATCGTCAAACCTTGCTGGATATTCGCACCTCATTTCTGGCAAGCAGCAATGTTTGTGCTAAACAGTTTATTTTTGAACCGTGTGGATCCCTGCCATCGGATATACTAGGCTATATATGCCGTTGCCCTTTCACACCAACATGAAGGAAACGCAGGAGGAAGCGTGGCAGACACGCAGGGATCTCATCCAGATGGAAATCTCACCTACGGGATCGCTGCGAATCCAGCTTGATGCTCCCGGCCTGGAAGCCGGTTCAACACTCCGCTACTCTCTGGTCCTCGTTGGTTCTTCCCTCACGCTGGCTCCTCCCTGTCTTCCCTGTCTGCTCACCTGACCTTCGTCTTGCATCTCCTCACATCAGTTTCAGCACGCGACAAACGGGGGCAAATATTGGAAACCTCAGATCTCTGCGCAAAGTCAAGACCACTTCCAGCGACATAAATCCACCGAAATTGGCTTTGTTAAACGCCTGTTCGCTGGTAAATAAGACCTTCCTGCTGAACTATTTTTTTCTCCTCTCATAAGTTGGATTTTATGTTCATCACTGAATCTTGAACAGAGGTAGGAGATTTGAGTCCTTTTTCTGAACTGGTTCCAAACGATTGCTCGTTTTTTAACTCTCCCCGGCAAAATGGTAGAGGGGGGCGGCCTAGTGACTGTTTTAAAAAATGCTTTTTTCTCTCGCTGTCAGAATATTGTTGCAAAAGTTTTTTCTAGTTTTGAAACTCAGCTATTAAGTTTTGAGTGGAACGGTCCTATTCTGTTAGTTGTGTTGTATCGCCCTCCTCATTTGGTTAAAGATTTTACTATGGAACTTACAGAGTTAATGGGGTATATTACTACTAATTATGACCATTTTATATTAGTTGGTGATTTTAATATTCATGTCTGTTGCCCATCCAGTTCCCTTTCTAAGGACCTTTTAAGTCTTATTGAATCTTTTAACCTCACTCAGTGGATAAATGAGCCCACTCATATACAAGGGCACACTCTGGACCTAGTGCTCACTTATAGGCTTTCTGTTTCTTAACTTGAGCTTTCTGATGCAGTGATCTCTGACCACAAGCCTATTTTATTCTCTTTGTCACTGCCAAATCTACCTGCTCCGTGTGATGTCGTCAAGTTGTCTCGGTCTTATTCCTCTCGGTTTCACCTGGATTTTAACTTGCTTTTTAATGAACTGAGCTCAAAATTGTCCTTGGACATTTCACTTGCTGATCTGAATGTCGACCAACATTTCGACCTGCTAAATAATGTATGGATGGACATTCTAAATGAAACTGCTCCTCTTAAAGTTTTTAAACCAAAAACTAAATCTGAAAGGTGGCTAACTCCCTAAATTCGTTCTCTAAGACAGACGTGCAGGAAAACAGAGCGAAAATGGAAAAAGGAGAGATTTCAATCTTCACACAAGGTATTTAAGTCTGCTCTTCAGTCTTACCAGTCTGCTGCCAAGACTGCAAACGCAGCATATTTCTCTAATCTGATTCTAAACAATAATAATCAACCAAAAGTTTTGTTTTCGGGGATAAATGCTCTCTTAAATCCATCTGTCAATGGTATACCAAATTCCTCAAATGAATTATGTGAAAGATTCTTGAGTTTCTTTTCTGAAAAGATTATTAAATTAAGATCCCAGGTAGTAACCACCTACATTTTTCCTGTTTATGATGAGATTCTCCAGTCATCGTCTATATGGGAGTCCTTTGATCCCATCTCTTTACAATTTCTCTCTGAAATTATTAACTCCCTCAAAGTTTTGTTCTGTTCTCATGACGTAATTCACCCCCGGTATTTTAAATTGTTGATGGAATCAGTTGGCCCTGCCTTACTTTCCCTGTTTAACAAATGCTTATCAACTGGTTCGGTTCCCGCATACATGAAATTGGCCTCCGTTACTCCATTGCTAAAGAAGCCTTCCTTAGACATGTCTGTTTTAAATAACTACCGTCCAATCTCTGTGGTCCCTTTTATCTCTAAGGCCCTGGAAAAGATTGTGTTGTGTCAACTACAATCTTTTCTAAGTACTAACCAGATCTCAGAATTCTTTCAGTCCGGCTTTAGACCTTTCCACAGCACCGAGTCAGCTCTGTTTAAAGTTAAACGACATCTTAGTTGCTACTGATACAGGTGACCCCGTGATTTAAATCCTTTTAGACTTGACTGCTGCATTTGACACTATTGATCATCAGTTGCTCCTGTCTAGATTAGAATATTGTGTGGGGCTAAAAGGCTCAGTCTTGAATTGGTTTAAATCCTATTTAACGGATCAATATTTTTCAGTCAAAATTGGCAATTTTACCTCTTCTGCCGCACCTCTTAATTTTGGACTTCCTCAGGGATTCATTTTTGCACCTCTGCTTTTTCCCTCTACATGCTTCCCTTAGGTTCGATTCTGAGAAGGCATGGTGTGTCATTCCATTTTTATGCTGATGACACACAGATCTATCTGCCCATTAAAAGAAACGATCCTTCAGCCATAAATTCACTGCTTAAATGTCTTGATGAGGTAAAGCATTGGTTAGCCAGTAACTTTTTAACCTTAAATGACTCTAAGACTGAGGTCATTGTTTTTGGTCCATCTGACAATTTTAAATTTGACAACTCAACCTTGGACAACCTGGTAGTTTTTGAGTCAAAGTGTGTTAAGAACCTTGGTGTATTTTTAAACAGTCGGCTCACTCTTGAGAAACACGTTTCCTCAGTTGTTGCCTCTAGTTTTTTCCAGCTTCGCTTACTCACTAAAATTAAACACTATCTGCCTGAAAAACCTCTTGAGATAGCTGTTCATGCGTTTATCACTTCTCGATTGGACTACTGCAACTCTTTGTACTATGGCATCTCAAAGTCCCAAGTAGCTCGTTTACAATTGGTCCAAAACGCAGCAGCCAAATTTAAAAAAAAAAAGGCCGCAAATATGATTCTGCCATCCCCCTTCTGCGAGCACTCCATTGGCTTCCTGTTAACTCTTGGATACATTTTAAAATACTCTTATTTGTTTATAAATGTTTGCATAATCTCGCTCCACATTACCTATCCGAATTGCTGCACCCTTACAACCCTTCTAGGGATTTAAGGTCTAGTAATCAAAACCTACTATTGGTTCCCTCTACAAGGCTGAAACGTAGAGGAGATAGAGCTTTCTCTGTGATGGGCCCTAGGTTGTGGAACAGCTTGCCAGCACCCCTTAGAGCTGCTCCATCTTTATCGGTTTTTAAATTGCTTCTGAAAACTCACTTGTTTTCTGAAGCATTTGCATATTAACTGTTGTGTAATGTAGCATATTTTATTTTATCTATGATCAGTATGTTGTACAGCACTTTGGTCAGTCATGTGATTGTTTTAAATGTGCTTTATAAATAAAAGAACTAGAACTAGAACTAGAACTAGAACTAGAAGGCCTTTGCCTTTTTTCCTGGACCTCCACCAAGAAGTTTCGAGGTCCTGGAAACAGCAGTACTCGGCGCGTATTACTAACGCTGCAGCTGCGGATTTCGCCACCATTTCTGATATGGCGAACCATGCCTCCAGTGGAAGAGTCTCTCGCCGAAGACCTCGCGCCTAATTCGGCCGCGACATGGAAGTCTCGCCCCCTTCTTCCCTCTAAGGCGTGTTGAGTCATGTCCAGTCTCGTTGGGAAATCCTACATGGCCGCTGGCCAGGCGGCTGCTTTGCTCCACTCTATGGCGGTCCTTCAGGCCTACCAAGTGGAGCTCTTCTTCTCTTCTTCTTCTTGCTCAACCTCCTCTCACCGCCAAAGAGTTGCCTCTCGGGAAGAGCCTTCACCTATGGCGCCCCCTTGTAAGGATTGGGGCCCTAAGGTTTTTCCACCTGCTCACCAACAACAGCATAAAGATTAAACCTGAGCTCGACGGCTAATGCCTCTCATTCTCGGGCCCCGAATAGCAGCTCCTGATGTTCTCGCTGCTTGCCAGGGACTGTGCCCTCCACTAGAGAGCGCTGTAGGACCGCATTTGTGCATCCAACCCTCTCACTGCAGTCCCCATACTCATACACTGACTGTCTCGCCGCAAACAGCGCCTCGAGCAGCACTGGACCGAGTTGTTACGCCAAGTGTCCCTCAGACACTCTGCGCAATCCAGCTTTCAGAATTCGAGGGACGGGTCAAGGGTTTTGCACAGACGATCCGTTTATGACGGCTCACACAGCCGCCGCTTTTTCGCTAGCGGCAGAGCCCGATGTTCATCCTGTTGGACTTATTCCTGCTGTGGACACGTTTCAGGATTATACACAACGAGACATAACAACTTTTACGCATGCACTTCCCCTGTTCACGAACGCCACAAGCTTTTCGTGCCCGGACATTTTAACGCGTATGAAAGCGTTGCAGGAAGCGGAAATCTTGAGACCGCTTATATTGTTTCGGGCCGCGTGGGAACGCTTGGCCGACATTTCTCAATGGGTGTTACGCACAATTTGTCATGGATACACCATTCAGTTTCGAAAAGGCCCGCCTCCTTTCTGCGGAATTCTTCCCACGGTTTTTAAACCGATGGAAATAGCGGTGCTGCGACAGGAGATGTCAACTCTGCTGAGCAAAGGGGCTATAGAAGAAGTACACCCCTCTCAGATGGAGCCAGGGTTTTACAGCTGCTATTTTGTGGTACCAAAAAAAGACGGTGGGTTGTGACCCATTCTGGATTTACGCCGTTTGAATCTTGCACTCAGGGCGAGCAAATTCAAGATGTTAACAGTAAAGTCTATTTTGTCTCAGATTCAACCAAACGACTGGTTTGTCACAATCGATCTGAAGGATGCATACTTTCATATTCAGATCATCAAGAGACACAGGAAGTTCCTCAGATTCGCTTGTGCCTCAGACTTTTAGGTCTAATGGCAGCGGCATTCCCTGTAATTCGTCTGGGATTACTTCACATTCGCCCTTTTCAGTGGTGGACGAAAAGACAGAACATTTCACCCCGTTGTCTTCCGCATCGGATGGTGTGTGATGTCGTTAAAACTGTGGCTGTCAACCAAATTTCTTCTAGCCGGGGTTCGGCTGGGGATTTGTACTTTCCGAGAGACTGTCACGACGGATGCGTCTGGTTGGGGAGCTGTTTGTTTTGTGGACAGCGACACAACACAGTTGGCACATAAACAGGTTGGAAATACTGGCAGTTTTTCTAGCTCTCCAGCATTTCTCGAATCTGCTGATCAGCCGTCATGTACAGCTCAGGTCAGACAACACTGCGGTTGTGTCATATTTGAATCATCAGGGAGGATTACGCTCTCGCCCCCTGTGCAGGCTGGCGAGACATATTCTTCTTTGGTCTCAGAACAAATTCCTGTCAATCCGAGCTGTTCATGTCGCCGGACGTTTGAACTTCGGAGCGGATTTGCTATCCAGGCAGACTCTGGAGCAGGGGGAATGGAGATTGCACCCCCAAATGGTGAACTCTTATGGCAGATTTTTGGAGAAGCGAGAGTGGACTTATTCGCATCGAACATGACTACGCATTGCCTGCTGTGGTTCTCCCTATGCCCTCCATTGCCCCTGGGCTTGGATGCGTTAGCTCACAATTGACCCAAGACCAGCTTGTTTCCCCCGATTGTTTAATCCCAGCGGTATTATCCAGAATACGGCTGGACAGAGTGGAACAGCTGCTACTGGTGGCTCCTCGGTGGCACACACAGCCGTGGTTTGCGGACCTGATCAGTCTGTTAGCGGGCTCTCCATGGGAGCTTCCCCTCAGACAAGATTTATTATCACAAGCACAGGGAATGATTTGGCACCCAAGGCCAGATCTATGGAAACTGTGGGTGTGGCCTCTGAGTGGAGTGAGTTTGTATGTCCCGGTCTTTCTGTTCGAACCACCGAGACTATACTGAATTCTAGAGCAGCTTCTACGAGACGCTTATATGCTTTCAAGTGGAGACAGTTTACGACCTGGTGTGGAATTCGTAATATGGATCCAGTTTACTGCCCAGTGGCTTCAGTACTGTTTTTCTGATGGAGTGACGCCAGCCACTTCAAAAGTTTACGTGGCAGCCATTTCAGCTAACCACGAATATATAGATGGTGCCTCAGTGGGCCGTCATCCGCTGGTTTCTCGTTTTATACAGGGTGCACGATGGCTGAGGCCCGTGCAAGTTCCTTTATGGGATTTATCCATTGTGTTGCAAGGTTTATCAGGGCATCCGTTTGAGCCCTTGGAAACTGTACCGGATAAAATCCTGACTCTGAAGACAGTTCTTCTTATGGCTTTATCCTCCATCAAGAGAGTTGGGGATTTACAGGCTCTTTCTGTCTCACCCTCATGCATGGAATTTGCACCGGGCTCTGTGAAGATGTTGTTGCGACCGAGGCCTAATTATGTCCCTAAGGTCGCATCTAATCCCTTTTGTTTTCAACAAGTGGCTTTACCCCCTGCTGAGGCGTGGTCAGGAGATCTAAGTCTTTGCCCTGTCAGAGCTTTAAAGAATTATGTTGATCTATGGATGATATCTGTGCTGTGGCAGGTTGGTCCTCACCAAGCACTTTTATCAAGTCTTACAGTCTGGATGTGAGAATGGCTCCTGGCTCCCGTGTTCTCTCCGCTTGAGCAGATGCTTCCTTGGATCCCAGCTATCAGGTACATCAGGCGTTATGGTATAGCGTTCCCATACCGGTGACGTCACCGCAGCATCGAAGTGACCTATGAAAGGGAACATCTCGGTTACGTATGTAACCATGGTTCCTTGAAAAGGGAACCATGGTTACATACGTAACCGAGATGATTTACCGGATCCGCGTCATCGGGGACATCACACTCCCGAGTCGAATGCACAAAGTCTGAACTACCAAGGATGCACGTCCAAAATCAGCATACTTTGTATTGAGAAACGTGCGCAGACCTACATCACCAGTCTATTTGCCTAATCTTCCTGGTACTCTACACTGCGGTGGAAACGCAGAAAGCAACAGGTCTGGGGGGAAAAAAGTTCCTGTGAAAAAAAAGTTCCTGGTACAAATGTTCCGGGTAATTTTCGGTAGAAACGCAGCATATGAGCACATTTAAGCAATCCCACTTATAACAGACTGGATTGATGCATTATTTAAAAGATTAAAGTACTGTATAACATGGGTAGCTCTGAAACTAAGGGAATAGGTAGTCTGATCTCCAGAACTGATCTCCCCTCTCTGCAAGACATCCACACCAGGAGATGTAAATCTAACCACCCTGGAAATCCACTGTTTAATCTGCTACAGTGATGCAGACACATCCACAGTCTGATGGCAAAAACTGAAAGGCTCAGGAGTAGTTTCTTCCCTCATGCAATCAGACTACTTAACATGGACATTAAACACACTGCAATTTAGAAAGTATGGTAGTAGAGCGGTGATAAAATATAACTTAATTCACACCATATTTCTGATATTATCGGAATAGCTTGTCATTAGCGTTTTCATTCTAACCTATTGTTGTTTTATTTTAATTTCTCCTCTCCTCTCTCTCGCTCTAGTTTTTCACAAGTTCATCAAACAACTGTGGTAAGAATATTTCATCAAGCACGGTGAGTAATGGCTTCTCCTGATGGCTTCTCCTGATGTGTCTAGCTCAGGGATTCCTGTACATTGTTCGGTTCCGGCAACAGAGCCCCTGCAGCAGGGCAACTGGGTGACAGTGAGGCAGCATAGTCGTGGGTCAAAACTGTTCCGATCAAAACATTAAACAGGTTCTCCCCAGTGAAAGTGCTCTAGTTATTGGTGATTCTATTGTACAGAACGTGAATATAGAGACACCAGCCACCATAGTCACATGTTTACCGGCATCTTGGCAAATTTAAAAGTGCTGGCTAATGCTAAACGTAAATACAGTAAGATTGTTATTCATTCCGGCGCTTCTGATGTTTGACTTCGCCAGTCGGAGATCACTAAAAATAACATTAAAGAGGTGTGTGAACTTGCAAGCATGATGTCAGACACTGTAATATGCTCTGGTCCCCTCCCTGCTTACCGTGGTGACGAGATGCATAGCAGATTGTCATCACTCAATGGCTGGATGTCTAAGTGGTGACCGCAGAATAACATAGGTTTCATAGACAATTGGACGAGCTTTTGGGGCAGACCTGACCTGTTGAAAAGAGATGGTCTTCATCCCTCCAGGGGTGGTGCCGCTCTTCTCTCTAGAAATATGGCAAATAGTCTTAGTGTTTATACTTGACTAACTGGGGCCCAGGTCAGGAAGCAGACAGACTGGCTAAACCAACCATCTGCTAGCTGTCTCACGTCACAGAGGTCAGTTAATTCTCAGCACATAGAGACTCTTTCACCTAGATATCACACTATAGAGACTGTGTCTGTTCCCCGAACTAGAAAATAAAAAAACGTCCAAGCCAAGTTAAGATTAACAATTTTAAAAAAAAAACAAATAAAAACAGATGCAATATGGATAAACAAATGATAATGCTTGGCTTTATTGTATATCAGATCACTTTCTACGAAAACACTTTTTGTAAATAATATGATCACTGATCATAATCTAGATGTGCTCTGTTTGACCGAAAGGGCTAAAACCTGATGATTACATTATTTTAAATGAGTCCACCCCTCAATATTACTGTTATAAACATGAGCCGCATCTAAAAGACAATGGGGGAGGTGTTGCTTCAATTTATAACAACGTTTTCAGGATTTCTCAGAGGGCAGGCTTCAAGTATAACTCGTTTGAAGTAAAGGTGCTTCATATAACATTATCCAGAGAAACAAATGTTAATGATAAATCCCCTGTTATGTTTGTACTGGCTACTGTATACAGGCCACCAGGGCATCATACAGACTTTATTAAAGAGTTTGGTGATTTTACATCCGAGTTCTGGCTGCAGATAAAGTTTCAATAGTTGGTGATTTTAATATCCATGTTGATAATGAAAAATATGCATTGGGATCAGCATTTATAGACATTCTAAACTCTATTGGGGTTAGACAACACGTTTAAGGGCCTACTCATTGTCAAAATCATACTCTAGATTTAATACTGTCACATGGAATTGATGTTGTTAGTGTTGGAATTATACATAACCACAGGTATTTATTCAATACAGTGGCTAAATTAATGAAAAATAAAGCTGTCAGCTACAGTATTGCATCAGACAGAGCACTATAGACCCCCTGAGTAACAGTTCCACTCATTCTCTACTATAGGAGAGGAAGAATTGTATAAACTTGTTAAATCATCTAAACCAACAACATGTATGTTAGACCTTATACAATATAAGCTCCTAAAAGAGGTGCTTCTAGAAGTCATAGATCCTCTTCTGACTATTATTAATTCCTCATTGTCATTAGGATATGTCCCCAAAACCTTCAAACTGGCTGTTATTAAGCCTCTCATCAAAAAAACACAACTTGAGCCCAAAGAATTAGTTAATTATAGACCAATCTCGAATCTCCCTTTTCTGTCCAAGATACTAGAAAAGGTGGTATCCTCACAATTATATTCCTTCTTAGAGAAAAATGGTATATGTGAGGATTTCCAGTCAGGATTTAGACCGTATCAAAGTACTGAGACTGCTCTCCTTAGAGTTACAAATGATCTGCTCTTATAATCTGATCGTGGTTGTATCTCTCTATTAGTTTTATTGGATCTTAGTGCTGCGTTTGACACAATTGACCACAACATTCTTTTGCATAGACTTGAACACTTTGTTGGCATTAATGGAAGTGCATTGGCATGGTTTAAATCATACTTATATGACCGCCATCAGTTCGTAGCAGTAAATGAAGATGTATCATATTGATCACAAGTGCAGTATGGAGTACCTCAAGGCTCAGTACTAGGCCCGCTTCTCTTCACGCTTTATATGTTACCCTTGGGAGATATCATCAGGAAACATGGTGTTAGCTTTCACTGTTATGTTGATGATACTCAGCTCTATATTTCTTCGCGGCCCGGTGAAACACACCAATTTGTAAAACTAATGGAATGCATAGTTGATATAAAAAACTGGATGACGAGAAATTTCGTACTGCTAAATTCTGAAAAAACAGAGGTTTTAATTATAGGACCTAACAACTCTGCATGTAATAATATAGAACACTGTCTAAGACTTGATGGTTGCTCTGTCAATTCTTTGTCATCTGTTAGGAACCCAGGTGTGCTATTTGATCGCAATCTTTCCTTAGAAAGCCGCGTTTCTAGCATTTGTAAAACTGCATTTTTCCATCTCAAAAATCTATCTAAATTACGGCCTATGCTCTCAATGTCAAATGCAGAAATGTTAATCCATGCATTTATGACCTCAAGGTTAGATTATATTAATGCTCTATTGGGTGGTTGTTCTGCACGCTTAGTAAGCAAACTACAGCTAGTCCAAAATGCAGCAGCAAGAGTTCTTACTAGAACCAGGAAGTATGACCATATTAGCCCGGTCCTGTCAACACTCCACTGGCTCCCTATCAAACATCGTATAGATTTAAAAATATTGCTTATTACTTATAAAGCCCTGAATGGTTTAGCACCTCAGTATTTGAATGAGCTCCTTTTGTATTATAATCCTCTACGTCCGCTACGTTCTCAAAACTACCTAGAATATCAAAATCAACTGCATGCGGCAGATTCTTTTCCTATCTTGCGCCTAAACTCTGGAATAGCCTACCCAACATTGTTCGTGAGGCAGACACACTCTTGCAGTTTAACCTGGTTTACACATAGCATACTAATATGCTTTTAATATCCAAATCCGTTAAAGGATTTTTAGGCTGCATTAATTAGGTAAACCGGAACCGGGAACACTTCCCATAACACCTGATGTACTTGCTACATCATTAGAAGAATGGCATCTATGATAATATTTGTCTGTTTCTCTCTTATTTCGAGGTCACCGTGGCCACCAGATCCAGTATGTTTCCAGACTAGATGATGGATCAGCACCTAGAAAGGACCTTTACAGCCCTGAAAGACAGCGGAGACCAGGACAACTAGAGCCCCAGATACAGATCCCCTGTAAAGACCTTGTCTCAGATGACCACCAGGACAAGACCACAGGAAACAGATGATTCTTCTGCACAATCTGACTTTTCTGCAGCCTGGAACTGAACTACTGGTTTCGTCTGGTCAGAGGAGAACTGGCCCCCCAACTGAGCCTGGTTTCTCCCAAGGTTTTTTTCTCCATTCTGTCACCGATGGAGTTTCGGTTCCTTGCTGCTGTCGCCTCTGGCTTGCTTAGTTGGGGTCACTTCATCTACAGCGATATCGTTGAGTTGATTGCAAATAAATGCACAGACACTATTTAAACTGAACAGAGATGACATCACTGAATTCAATGATGAACTGCCTTTAACTGTCATTTTGCATTATTGACACTGTTTTCCTAATGAATGTTGTTCAGTTGCTTTGACGCAATGTATTTTGTTTAAAGCGCTATATCAAGTCAGATTGTCAGATTGTGCAGAAGAATAATCTGTTTCCTGTGATCTTGTCCTGGTGGTCATCTGAGACAAGGTCTTTACAGGGGATCTGTGTCTGGGGCTCTAGTTGTCCTTGTCTTCGCTGTCTTTCAGAGATGTAGAGGTCCTTTCTACGTGCCGATCCACCATCCGGTCTGGATACGTACTGGATCCAGGTGACTGCAGTGACCCTCTGATCTGGATACAAACTGGATCTGGTTGCTACGGTGACCTCGGAATAAGAGAGAAACTGTGTTAAAGGAAATGTTCCCGGTTCCGGTTTACCTAATTAATGTAGCCTAAAAATCCTTTAACGGATTTGGATATTAAAAGCATATTATTTTGTAATGTGTAAGCCAGGTTAAAGAGATGGGTCTTTAATCTAGATTTAAACTGCAAGAGTGTGTCTGCCTCCCGAACAATGTTAGGTAGGTTATTCCGGAGTTTAGGCGCCAAATATGAAAAGGATCTGCCGCCCACAGTTGATTTTGATATTCTAGGTATTTTCAAATTGCCTGAGTTTTGAGAACGTAGCGGACGTGGATGATTATAATGTAAGCCCACTGCTCCGGGTGTGTGCTCACAGTGTGTGTGTGTGTGTGTGTTCACTGCTCTGTGTGTGTGCATTTCGGATGGGTTAAATGCAGAGCACAAATTCTGAGTATGGGTCACCATACTTGGCTGAATGTCACTTCACTTCACTTCTAACAGAAGCTCATTCAAATACTGAATTGCTAAACCATTCAAGGCTTAATAAGTAATAAGCAAGATTTTAAAATCTATACAATGTTTGATAGGGAGCCAGTGGAGTGTTGACAGGAGCGGGCTAATATTTTCATACTTCCTGGTGTAGAGTCCAGGCACTCGACCCAAGGAAGGTATCCGGTGCTGGATCAAGGTTTCCTACATGTTCGGTCTTTCAGCGCGTAGAGTTATTCAATTTAGGTTAAATTCAAATCTGACTCCATTTTATTATTTAATCTGACTCCATTCTAGTATGACCTTGAATTTAGGTTGAAATGCAAATTGGTTGTATACCTTTTTAATTAGTATTCTTCTGAAATTTGATTATTCTAGTTAACTCCTACTTTTATATTAACTCGTTCATTTGGGTGCTCATGTTGCTAACAAGGATACAACGTAATCTACTAGAGTCAATAATTACAGAGTAAAACAGAATAAAACCTAATGTAACAATTAATTAATTAATTAATCAAATTCTCAAAGATTAATCTAAAAGTAAAATATGCATACCTGACCTTAGAGAATACATAGTATGAAGTGAAGAGACACACACTATAGGCTTTCTGGCTATATCAGAAATCAGAAATCCCTTGATCCTTTTGCTGCAATCCTTTAAATACATCAGACCAAGACAAACATCCCCTGAAATGAAGACAGAATTTAACAATTGGAATTTGATTAAGTCAGGTCCCAGACCAGGATAGTTTACTCCTCAAAGGGAACAGAAGGTAATTTAAATGGAAGACCCTGGAAAAGGGCACTCCCATTACAGTAATCAAAATATCTCTTAACTCTTTAGAACTGTATTCAACTGTAGTCTACTTTTCTAAGGTTGAGACCATTGTACCAGTCACCCTGAGACAATTCAAATGACACCAAACATGACTGTAAATATCACTTGCATTAATGCAGAATATTATACTATTAGCAATTCTGAGTGAAACTAAGTGGAGGGAGTGTGATGGTGAGGTGTGAACTACTAGGTGTGGTGCGTCTTCGATGGCACCGTTACTTATGATGGAGGGTATTTAAGAGAGTGTTCAAATGTTAATAATCAGGAAAGTCGTTTGCTTTCTTAGGGAGAAGTCGTCCCTCAGTCCAGACGGTCCGGCTCCAGTCTTACGCTGGTTCTAGTAAGAACTCTTGCTGCTGCATTTTGGACTAGCTGTTGTTTGTTTACTAAGCATGCAGAATAACCACCCAATAAAGCATTACAATAATTTAACATTGAAAGCATTAATGCATGGATTAACATTTCTGCATTTGACATTGAGAGCATAGCCTTTAATTAAGACATATTTTTGAGATGGAAAAATGCAGTTTTACAAATGCTAGAAATGTGGCTTTCTAAGGAAAGATTGCTATCAAATAGCACACCTTGGTTCCTAACTGATGACGAAGAACTGACAGAGCAGCCATCAAGTCTTAGACAGTGTTCTAGGTTATTACATGCAGAGTTTTTAGTTCATATATTTAACACCTCTGCTTTTTTTCAGAATTTAGCAGTAAGAAATTACTCGTCATCCAGTTTTTTATATCGACTATGCATTCCATTCGTTTTTCAAATTGGTGTGTTTCACTGGGCCACGAAGAAATATAGAGCTGAGTATCATCAGCATAACAGTGAAAGCTAACACCATGTTTCCTGATGATATCTCCCAAGGGTAACAGATAAAGTGTGAAGAGTAGCGGCCCTAGTACTGAGCCTTGAGGTACTCTATATTGCACTTGTGATCTATATGATACCTCTTCATTCACTGCTACGAATTGATAGAGGTCATATAAGTACGATTTAAACCATGCTAATGCACTTCCACTGATGCCAACAAAGTGTTCAAGTCTATGCAAAAGAATGTTGTGGTCAGTTGTGTCAAATGCAGCACTAAGATTCAACAGCACTAATAGAGAGATACAACCACGATCAGATGATAAGAGCAGGTCATCTCAGTGCTATGATACGGTCTAAATCCTGACTGGAAATCCTCACAGTTACCAATTTTCTCTAAGAAGGAATATAATTGTGAGGATACTACCTTTTCTAGTATCTTGGACAGAAAATGAAGATTTGAGATCAGACTATAATTAACTAGTTATTTGGGGTCAAGTTGTGTTTTTTTGATGAGAGGCTTAATAACAGCCAGTTTGAAGGTTTTGGGGACATATCCTAATGACAATGAGGCATTAGGATCTATGACTTCTGGAAGCACCTTTTTTAGGAAATTAAATGGTATAGGGTCTAACATACATGTTGTTGGTTTAGATCAGGGATCCTCAAATCTGGACCTCGAGATCCACTTTCCTTAGTTTAGCACTATCCCTAATCAAACACACCTGAGCATGCTAATCAGTGTCAATCAATGTCTTTGGGATCATTTGAAAATGGCAGGCAGGTGACTTTAATCAGTGTTGGAGCTAAACTCTGCCATGCATTGGACCTCCAGGGTAAGATTTGAGGAAGGGGGGTTTAGATGATTTAACAAGTTTATACAGTTCTTCCTCTCCTACAGTAGAGAATGAGTGGAACTGTTCCTCAGGGGATCTATAGTGCACTGTCTGATGCGATACTGTAGCTGACAGCTGAATGGTTACAATTTTATCTCTAATAGTATCGATTTTAGAAGTAAAGTAGTTCATAAAGTCATTACTGCTGTGATGTTGCCAAAATTGTAAATTCTACTTCTTGTTAAAAGTATGGTAGAACC
This sequence comes from Carassius gibelio, assembly GCF_023724105.1. Taxonomy (NCBI): domain Eukaryota; kingdom Metazoa; phylum Chordata; class Actinopteri; order Cypriniformes; family Cyprinidae; genus Carassius; species Carassius gibelio. The sequence continues at coordinate 41,251,170 of NC_068402.1, read as the reverse complement.
ATCACTTCTACCAGCAAAATTTTCTTTAGCCAGAGTTCTAAAGTTCTCCATTTTGTCCCCCATCTGTAAGATATATGAAGAGATACTGCACTGGGCTGATTCCTCTGCTGTCTACCCTTCTTTGACCACGTCCAGGGGCCCACAAACTTGCCTGCCAGACAAAGGTTCAAAAGGTGAGAATCCATTTGAACACTGAGGGACCTCTCTATAAGCAAAGAGAAGAAATGGAACCCAATTATCCCAATCCCTCCCAGACTTGTCGACAAACTTCTTAAACATATTTTTCAAGGTACTGATAAACCGTTCGACAAGACCATCTGTTTGAGGATGAAATGGTGTAGTTATGATTCCCTTAATGCCTAGATGTTTATACAATAGCTTCATCACTTTAGCCATAAAGTTTGTTCCCTGATCAGTGATAATCTCAGATGGAACTCCAACCCTTGAAATTAAATCTACCAAACATCTCACAATGTGCTTAACTTGAAATGAACGCAAGTGGTACACCTCTGGATATCGGGTAGCATAGTCACAGATCACCAATGCAAATTGGTGACCCGAACTACTCTTAACCAACGGACCGATTATATCCATCCCTATATGATCAAATGGAGTTCCAATAACGTACAAGTTGCAGATAAATTCTATCAGCTGGTTCTACCATTTGACACACCGCCAGGTGAAATTATCATACAGCAACTACAGCTCTGCCAGCAGAACCTCGGGTGAATTGATCATTCAGCTACAACAGCACCGCCACCAGCGCTTCAGGCGAAATGATCATACAGCTACAAAACCACCGCCATCAGCGCTTCAGGCGAAACGATCATACAGCTTCAACAGCACCGCCATCAGCGCCTCAGGTGAAACGATCCTACAGCTCCAGCAGCACCACCACCAGCGCCTCAGGGCGAAACGATCAGCTACAACAGCACCGCCAGCAGTGCCTTAGGTGAAACGACCATACAGCTTCAACAGCAGCGCCTCACATAAGCGATCATTCCGCTACAGCAGCAACACCACCACAGCAGAGCCTCAGGTGAACGATCACAGTTAACATCCGCTCCACCTAGACCTCAGCGGAAGGGCCCGCAGCCAACTGCACCACCTCAGCAGCGCCTCAAGTGGACGAACATGCTCCTAACAACAGCATTGTTACCTTATTCAGGCTAAGATTAGTCAATGAGAGCGCACAGTCCTAAGTGCACGTTTAAGACTGCTGACTGTTTCTATAGCGACCAGGAAGCTTCTAATAGCAACTCCAGTGACGTGCAGCGTTTGGCTCTTTCATTCAGAAGGTGGGGCTTCCGGTGATTTAAGCGACCTATTGAGCATTGCATGTTCTATACTGTTGCTCACACAGACCAGCCGGTCTCCTTCAATCTCCAATTCCATTTCCAAACCTCTTTCCATTTCAACCCCTCCCTGCATCTTGCAACACACCCCACTCACAAACATCCTTTCATCCCAACATCCCTTCTTCCACCCTTCCTCTCTCCATCCATTCCCTACCTCCTCCCCCTCCTATCCACTCATCCCAACATCCCTTCTTCCACCCTCCCTCTCTACCTACCTTCCCTACCCCCTCCCCTTCCCATACCCTCTCATCCTCCCCCCCTCCCCCGCTCAAGACATCCTTTCATCCCATCATCCTTTCTTCAGCCACTGTCAGGGCCGCCTCTCTTCTACAGGTGCCTCCACACCTTGGCATTCCGTGATGGAGCCACGTGAGAAACTCCTGCTCTTATAACCCTACGATACCAGCAGACTGACTTGCAAAGCACCTCCGCACTCCTATCAAGAATAGACATAGTCGACAGGCCACTAGCTAGAAGAGCTGTATACGTATGCAATATCCGTAAGTAGACTTCAGCAGTTAATATGGTGGTTGCCCGGTTGATTCTGAACAGCCTCCGGAATTCAGTTCCTACAATTCACAGTCAAGAGCAGTCTCCACAGCATTATGAAATGTGTCCCATAGTCATAATATAACATCCTTGGGGGTTTGAATAGTCCGATTCTACTCATCTGCTCAGACGATGTAGTAGAAATTGGAAACATAAACAAGGGATGATTATGTTTGGCAGTCATGCAATTCATGCCTAGGCCAACTTAATCTACTCAACAACAACTCCTCCTCCGAGCAACTCCTATACCATGACTCCTTAATCTCGTAAACCGACTCTCGTCTCGTTTCCCATTCCAGAAGTTAGACTTGGCTCCGGAATAAACATGCATCTCTCGCCGGTCATACCACTGACCAAACACCAAATAGGCTTCCCAAGAAGCCATTCTTAATCGCCTTGCTCCAAGCATGATCTTCACGATACCTCTCCGGCCGGAACTGTCTCAAAGCTTCCTTCCCATCAACCGACCCACTGTATATCTTCAACTTAAAATCTCACTCTCATTCCTTCCTCAGATCCCCACATGCATTTAAACCTACTTGAGGGATCAACTATTCCTTCGAATAACCACTGGCTGCGATTGCCCAGCTTCTCTCTTTCCAACACATTCATATTCAAAGGCTTTCGAAAAACAGAAACCCACGTTAACCATCTAACGCCTGAACTAATCAGCCTCTGCATCCTCTCTGTACGAACAGGCTTACTGAGCTGACATATCTTAACTCTTCCCAACTTTGGGGGTCCTCATTGTCTGGCCTAAATATACGCTAGAGACGGTACCCCCACCTTGAGTCTCCCTGAGCCATCAATTCAAGATTCACTGATCAACCTGACCATCATCCCATTCCCTCGACCCCTTCATCCTCTTTCTACTCTTCCCCAGTTGCATAGCTGGTTTGTGGCGTGGTCCTAGCTAGTGAAATGGGGTTAAGTGAGGTTAACTAAAGTTCGGGAGCAGGGCCACGCCTCAAACAATCACCTGACTTCCAAACCTCCATATATACCGGGCCACCTCACACCACTCTGCTAGTCTCGTTCTCGAGAACCCGCCCTTCCCTACCTTTCTCATCCATTCAACCAACCTTATCCCACATTTATTTCTATCAGGTTGTATCAGGGGGTCCTCATTGTCTGGCCTAAATATACGCTAGAGACGGTACCCCCACTCTGAGTCTCCCTGAGCCATCAATTCAAGATTCCCTGATCAACCTGACCATCATCCCATTCCCTCTACCCCTTCATCCTCTTTCTACTCTTCCCCAGTTGCATAGCTGGTTTGTGGCTAGTGAATTTCCCATTCATTTCCTATGGCGGGTCATTTTTGACCCAAAGACCCTGAGTGTGACTATTTTTTTTACGACCACTTAGACTTTTCAAATCCTGTCCCCAATTTTTTTGGGTGTTCATATACCAAGTATCAATAAAGTCACCAAGTTTCAGACCATTAAAAAAATATTTCGGGTCAAAAATGACCGAAGAACCCCAGAGGGTTAACAGGGAAGACTGTTCTTCTATCACTACAGAGATCTCAGCAGATGGATAAATGTGTTCATTCCCATGTACACATCCCAAGCACACAGTATCACCATAGTTCAAGATTTCATAATTTACCAAGTCAGATTTGACCAAAGTTTGTGTACTACCTGTATCAAACAAAGCCTGAGCATGCTGACCATTTACCGTTACCATTATAAGGTGATTATGTTTCTCAGTAGAGGTTGATGATTCTCCAATACCCTCATTCCTAGGAACATAACACAGGTTAATCACTTTGGGCTTTCTAAGGGGACACAGAGAAGCCTTATGTTCAGGTTGCTGGCAATAAAAACAAATCAGAGTTGCATTAGAATATTTCCCAGGCACTCCCATAGTCTTATCCATAGGCTCCTCAACTTTACCCCTGCCCCCAGTCACAGTACCTTAGCTGGTTCGTGATGGCTCTTGATGCGCAGCCATGTACCTCTCTGCCAGACTAGCGGCTTCTTCACCAGTCTGTGGTTGGTTCTCCTTGACCCATACTCTCATGTCAGGCTGCAACACTCCCAGATACTGCTCCAGTATGATGGTTTCGCCCAGCTGTTCCTTGTTCTTCATTTCTGGTCGCATCCACTTCTTATACAAGCCCTTGATGTGGTTGTAGGTCTCTCTTACACTTTCTCCCATTGGCACTGTAAGACTCCTGAAACACAGGCGATAAGTCTCCTCAGTCACGTTGTACTTGGACAGAACCGCAGCTTTAATGTCAGCATTGGATCTGGAGCTTTGATCATCCATGCCTGCATAGGCCTCCAGAGCTTTGCCTGTTAACGTTGTTACCACTCGGGCTGGCCACTCATCAGTCTGCCATCCCCACACTCTGGCAATGTGCTCAAACCGCACAAAGAAGCTCTCCACATCCTCACCTTCTACAAAAGCAGGAATTTGTGGTTGATTATAACGTCTAAAAGATGCTACTGGTGGTGGAGACATACCTGCAGAAGTGTTTTGGGAGTAGGTAATGGGTAATGGGTAATGAGTTTGTTGGCTTAGTTGTTCGACTGATTCCCACCCTGTCTTGGGTTTCTGGAAAATAGTAGCCTTTAAACCAGTCAGTTTATCAAACAATATCTTCTCATTTCTTTGTTGTTGCTGTATAAAATTCCTCATTTCCAAAAGAAACTCTTGACCCACCACAATTCCTTCTGCTTCACCTCGGGGTGTACTAACTTTACTGATCTTGGGTCTCACCACAGGTTAAATCTCAGGACTCTGCACGCTCTTCACATGAAACAAGTCTGTCACAGCCTCCTCAGTTACCCCAGTCTCAAACTCCAAATTACCTGCTTGAGCTTCAACAGTGTCCTCTTCCACCTCAGACAGTAGGATTGGATGAGCTAGGGTAATCGTTTTAGGACCTCCAGGTCCTCTAGTAGTCATCTTGAGGTTTGCAGTTTTTTATCTTCTACTGTCAGTCACTCCACAAAGGCTTCTGATCCCACTTCTGACACCATTTGTGGTAAGATGGTCAATGCAGTGGCTAACTGACAGCTAAAGAAGTGGCAAAACTCCAGAAAAAGTTGTTAAACAGTACATTTCACACTTCACATAGACTTTCAACCTCACAAGTCACACCCAAGATGAAGTTCTCCTTTAACCAAAGGCGTATCTCCCTGATAATTCATCAAATTATACATGTAAAGACATTTTAATTCACAAATCCTTAATTGTGTAACTCCTCCCTTTCAGGATGCCATAAAACTGGCTTCCTGTTCGCAGGCCACTCCTTTTTGGGCTTTACAGGAACCGGTAAGACACATAAACAAAACACGTTACTATTTATACAATTTTTATTTTTTATTTTCAATATATTGAATGTTTCACAATACCAGCAGTCACCATGGGATGTGCACCTTCCATGTTACTGCTTCTAAGTAAAACAAACAAACTAAAGATCCCACCATCTGGTCTGGATACGTACTGGATCTGGGTGACTGCAGTGACCCTCTGTTCTGGATACAGACTGGATCTGGTGGCTACAGTGACCTCGAAATAAGAGAGAAACAGACTATTATTACCATAGATGTCATTCTTCTAATGATGTAGCAAGTACATCGGGTGTTATGGGAAGTGTTCCCGGTTTCGGTTTACCTAATTAATGCATCCTAAAAATCCTTTAACGGATTTGGATATTAAAGGCATATTAGTATGTTATGTGTAAGCCAGGTTAAAGAGATGGGTCTTTAATCTAGAATTAAACTGCAGGAGTGTGTCTGCCTCCCGAACAATGGGTCTTATTCACTAATAATTGCGTACAATTTTCTTATTTATGCGCACATTTGAACTTCTCACGAGAACTTTCCGCCTAATTCACAACACGTGCGTACGCACATGAGCTTGTTCTTAAAACTCGTTCTTCTGTTAGTGAATTTGGAGTCTTCTAAATGAGCGCCCGCGTGCACAAGGTTAGTAATTAGCATAATTCATGCCCAAACCAGCTCCATATAAGGGCTTTCCACAACGAGGCACTAGTACATAGAAAGACAATTATGGCACCGAAACAAAAGACAAAGAAAAATAACTTTAACGATAATGAACGTGAGGTTTTGCTGTCGGAGGTGGAAGCCAGGAAAAATTTGTTATTTAAAAGTGTATCCACTGGCATAACGGGCACAGGTAAAAAAGAAGCATGGGTTAAAACACAGGCTTGGAGATAAGGTGGTATAGGGTGAGAGCGGTTGGTGATGTGGCTTAGGTGTGGTTCCAGTGAATTGCATAAATCAATGAGGACTTCTCTGGGCAACCCAAAGCGACTGAACAGCCATTTGTCACTCTCAGCGAACATATCTGTGCACTCTCTAAAGACGCGCTCTTTCCTTAGAGCACGCACAGCGATGTCTTCAAGCAGTCCCAAGTGTGCCATGCCTCTAAACAAAAGATGAGACACATTTAAGGTCCCCTTCTTCGTGATTCCATGTTTTAAACTTTAGTTAGTGTGTAATGTTGTTGTTAGAGTATAAATAATATCTGTAAAATTCTAAAGCTCAAAGTTCAATGCCAAGCGAGATATTTGATTTAACAGAATTCGCCTACAAAAAAAGACCCGTTTGGACTACAGCCCTCTAGTTCCTGCAGTAATAACGTCACTAAAACAGTTTTTTTGACTAACCACCGCCCACATGAATTCACAAACAGGGGGGTGTGGCCTTGTTGCGCTCCGACGGAGAAGAATGAAGAGCTGTTTGTGTTTGTCGCCATGTTGTTGAAACGCTGTTTTTTTTTTCATCTCTGAGTCCAATCATCTTTGTTTGGGCTTCCCAGGAATGCTGTACTTTGAGATTAATGGTTACAATTTATGTTTAACTCAGTTCCTGAAAATTATAATGCACATGTAAAACTATGTGCAGCTCATTTTGCTGAGGACAGCTTGCTGAGGACAACTTTCTCAATCTCAATCAGTTTAATGCTGGATTTGCACGAAGATTATTCTTGAAAGATGGAGCAGTTCCCTCTTTGTCTGGAGAAGGCGTTGTTTATGGACCACAACTGGTAAGTGTTTTTATTATTTAAGTTGGTGCGTTTAACAGTTTCTGTAACTTATTACACAAAGGGCAACGCTGTTTAGCTTTGTTAACTAGATGTTAGGGCTGTGCAAAAAAACAAATGCGGTTTTCATGCGCATCTCGTCAGTAAAAATGCTCCTCCTGCGACTATAAATACATCTCCAGCACGTGTGTTCTAGCCCAATCGTGTTACCAGGAGGGCAGCCTGCTCACAACACAGGTACCGCTGGCCCAATCAGAACCCGTTACGTATTTCTGAAGGAGAGGCTTCATAGAACAAGGAAGACATCAGCCCGTTTTTGTGACAGTGAAAACAGCAGTATACAGATAGGTGAATTGTGTGAAAAATACTGTTTTTTTACACGCGAAACATGAACACATGTTATATTGCTCATTGTAAACACAATCAAAGCTTCAAAAAAGCGCATAAAATGGGACCTTTAATCACCGTTTATATAAGGATAGATCAGGTGATTGTTGTTTGGACCTCTAATATACATATATATATATATATATATATATATATGTGTGTGTGTGCATATATCAAATTGGAACTGTAATTATAATTTATCAATAAAATCTAATTATATGTAGGGTTCTTAACACATGCTTATAAGGCCCCGGTTGTACATGATTATTGCGTACGTGTGGTATAAGTTGTTCTTGAATCTTTTCGTACATTTAGGATAAATTTTAGTACGAAAGTTTTTGATGAATAATGATTTATTTGTGAAAACGTCCGTATGCACATTTCACGCAAAAATCTGTGCCTACGCATATTTAGTGAATGAGACCCAATGTTAGGTAGGTTATTCCAGAGTTTAGGCGCCAGATAGGAAAAGGATCTGCCAACCGCAGTTGATTTTGATATTGTAGGTATTATCAAATTGCCTGAATTTTGAGAACGTAGCGTACGTAGAGGATTATAATGTAAAAGGAGCTCACTCAAATACTGAGGTGCTAAACCATTCAGGGCTTTATAAGTAATAAGCACGATGTATGAATCTGTATGATGTTTGATAAGGAGCCAGTGCAGTGTTGACAGGACCGGTCAAATATGGTCATACTTCCTGGTTCTAGTAAGAACTTTTGCTGCTGCATTTTGGACTAGCTGTAGTTTGTTTACTAAGCATGCAGAACAACCACCTAATAAATCATTACAATAATCTAACCTTTGAGGTCATAAATGCATGGATTAACATTTCTGCATTTGACATTGAGAGGATAGGCCTTAAATTCGATATATTTTTGAGATGGAAAAATACAGTTTTACAAACGCTAGAAATGTAGCTTTCTAAGGAAAGATTGCGATCAAATAGCACACCTAGGTTCCTAACTGATGACGAAGAATTGACTGAGCAGCCATCAAGTCTTAGACAGTGTTCTAGGTTATTACATGCAGAGTTTTTAAGTCCTATAATTAACACTTCTGTTTTTTTCAGAATTTAGCAGTAAGAAATTACTTGTCATCCAATTTTTTATCTCGACTATGCATTCCATTAGTTTTTCAAATTGGTGTGTTTAACCAGGCAGCGAAGAAATATAGAGCTGAGTATCATCAGCATAACAGTGAAAGCTAACACCATGTTTCCTGATGATATCTCCCAAGGGTAATATATAGAGTGTGAAGAGTAGCGGCCCTAGTACTGAGCCTTTAGGTACTCCATACTGCACTTGTGATCGATATGATACCTCTTCATTCACTGCTACGAATTGATG
>NC_068402.1:41166122-41242005 GCF_023724105.1 Carassius gibelio | reverse complement strand
TGCTGTGCTATGATACAAAGTGTACTTGGTGCTTATAGCTTATCTATGGGACACAGTGGTGGGTATTAACTGTTTTATTGGGTGTAATCAGTCTAGCTTTTGTGTGCACATCTTCTTATCCATAAAATCTTGAACACTGGTTAGTATATATACATATACTGTAGTCTTTGCCCAAAATACCAAGATTTGCCTGAGGCTTCCATTGAGTTATTTGATGCTTTGGCTATGTTTGGTTTAAAGAAAACCACAGAAGGAATGATTTCAGTGTGATTATATTCCCCACTTGGAGCAATGTGGGACATTTTATTTCACCTACAAACAATACTCTAGTTTCATATCTGGTCATTGATATATTACTTCTTCAAGAAAAACATACTGAAGCACAGCACTGAAAAAGCAATGAGTCCAAACAACAGTTGCTTTGTAGCAGAGCTCATTTTATTGTTTAAACAGTTTTGCATAGGAAATATATCCACTTCCAGTAATTGACTGCAGTAAAAACAGCTGCTAGCAGTATAGGCTGGATATAACAGTAACAATCACAAAAAAAGTCAAGCGTTATTTACACTCATTTGTAATCTTGTGGCATTTTTTGCCCCTGCAACAACTGCAACCAGCTCAAAGGCAAGGCAGTGCCTACTGTTCATAGCTGTAAAAATGGAAAGGCATGAAAGCAACAGAAAAAAATTAAATAAAAAAGGCCTTCACTATACAGCTTGTTGAAGGACACCTGTTTTTCTTAAACTGTGAGTAAAAACACAAAACCTTGATAAAGTGATTCTATAATGTACATTCAGAACATACATCAATATTTGCATACAATGCTGTGTTTTCACAATCACTACTAATAACCGTTATGACTTTATAACATTTGTTGGTGTTAGTGTTGTTGGCATGCTATAAACTCACCTACCATAATACCATTGAATTTGCAATGGGCATAAAAGTGTCACAAGACCCCCTTCTCTTCAAAAAGCAAAAAAAAAAAAAAAAAAAAAAAACTCTGCTGTGGAGCTGGCAATCTTTTTTTTTTTTTTTTTTTTTACCTGACATTTTTGTCATCAACTATAGTACTAAGTGTAGTCTAGGAAACACACTGCCAAACTATTACTGGATCTCTGTTAAATAGAGACTGGGGTTTACCATTTGACAAAATTATCCAAAATTGAACAAAGCACAAAAAAAAAAAAAAAAAAAAAAAAGAACGAAAACCCAAGATTTTTAAATAAACACTAAAAAGAAGAAATGTTTGGGGGGTTAAAATATGCGAAGAGGAATCCCATAAATTCTGCTGACTGTATTTTTCTATTCCCTAAAGAAATTTCCATGCTTTCATATTTACAATGGAACATCCACTGAGACTTTGAGCTGAAACAGGCACTGGTTGAAATATTTTTCTTTCTTTCTTTCTTTCTTTCTTTCTTTCTTTCTTTCTTTCTTTCTTTCTTTCTTTCTTTCTTTCTTTCTTTCTTTCTTTCTTTCTTTCCTTTTTTTTTTTGGTAAACATTTCATAATATGCTGGTTTTTATATTACTGTTATGTCAGTGATCACTCATGCTGTTGTAAATGCCCTAGAAATGGAAATATGAGAATAGATGTGGACCAAAATTTCGTCCTGTCATTTCCCTGCACTGACGCACAGAAGAGCTGAAAATACACATTGAATGAGTTCCACTGGTCCTCCTTGCATAAGTTACTTCCATGTGGCTTCTCATGAGCCATGACCTTGGCTTTTACAGCTTTACCAGGCCATTGCCTTACTGCTTTTAACAACTGAATTCTGCAACAAATACTATTTTCTAAAAGATCAGCCCTTTGAAAAAAGAAACTGCTGTATATCGCTACTATAGTGAGGGGAAGTGCTCCAAGCTACTTTGACAACATTCAGATCAACTAGATACAAACACTCAGGCTAATCAGAGCATCATCACTAGCTAGACGTAATCCAAACAACAAACAATGTGCCAATGAAAGGGGTAGTGGGAACTGCAGAAAGTGCAAATGCTCATCTGTTTTCCTCCCGTGATGGCAACATGAAAAAGACATCTGTGGGTCCACACAAAGGCTTCTTGGAGTACCGAGCCTGCCTGAAAAGTATGCAGCATTCATTCTAACATGTTTATCGCTGCCCATGGCAGACATATGTAAGCAGAATGGCAGAAAAATCTCTGTACATGGTCTGGTGGGTCAGCATCTATTGACGGGGGAAATAATGCACATTTTATTTTGCACAAGACAGCAGAACAATCTGTGAAGTTGTGTAGCGACATTACCCTGGTAGTTTTTTATTTTGTTGTTGTTGGGAGACTCAAATCAGGTGACTTTATACTAAAGTGACTAGGAGTTCCCCAACGGATCAAAACAACAACAAAACAAAATAAAAAAAATAAAAAGATAATTAAAAAAATAATAATAATGACCCTACAAATTTTAACATTATTTATCTTTTCCTGTTTTCAATATCACATAATCACATCACACACACACTCTCTCTATGGCCACACTAACAAAACAACACTTCAAACATTTATGAAATGTCTCAAGGATCCAAGTTACTCAACACGAAAAACAACAAAAGACCTTCATCATTTTGTTTTAAACATTTACAGTCCAATACAGGAATTCACCCAACTTTATAAGTAACAAAAAAAAAAAAAGAAATTACATATTCAACCTTTTTATGTACTGTATCGGACAGCTGTTGAGTTGTAACACGAATTTAAAGTAAAAAAAGTATTGTATTTTTTAATGTTTTTGGGTTTCACTAAAAAACACGGACATCACTTAAATTCACGAATATATAAGTCAAATGTTTTTCTTTTTACAAACGGGGAAAGAGAAATTTACAGTGTACACACTTTTGTCAACAAGGAAGGCATTTCAATAGAAAGAGCCTCATGTACTCTCCTCTCGTAGTGTCAGAATCATCTTGAAACACACACTGACGTATCCATCTACAAACAGTGCACAAAGCTGCCAGAACAAATTTTCAACCCATACGACTACTACTGAAAACTATTGCTATTGCCAATCTATTACAATGGCCATCAAGATGACCCCTACCTATGGCCTCCTTCACAGCTTCCAGCAAGAGAATGACTCTTTGACTCTGACACTCCCACCACTCCAGGAGGAAATGCACTTCAGTTGCACTGGCAACAGTGCACATTGAATGGGGTGGCTTTTTTTTAGCTTAATCACATACATGAAAAAAAAAAAAAAAACATCTCGGTGAAGGAGGAGAGATTCAGCTTGACTTGAGGTCTCAGAAGCAGACTGAATAGTGATTTAAGGGCTACAATTTAAAACCTTAATGATGAGGAGTGTTATTATAAAGAGGCCATCTATTAATTGATTCTGGTAATGCCGTTAAGCAAATTGCCTGAGTTTTTATTTATTTATTTATTTTTTAACTGAAAGACACTATGGGTGGATGATTGCCTATATGCTGTAGGTGCAAAACCATTTTTTTTTTTTGATCCTTAAGACCATAAGAGCATTAAGTTATTTCCTTTCACATAATATTGAAAATAACAATATATAACTTGAGATAAATTTTGAAAAATTATTTTCACCATGGGGGTATTTGTCTATGGACTATGATGTCAATAAGGCTTTAAATTTGAAAACTTAAAAGGGAAGAATAAAAATCTGTGTGAATTTACTGATTGTGACAGATCTAACACGCAGTAACTTGCGTGACATTGATTGTAGCGCATTTTATAACAAGTCACTTGTTTGTAAAAATTTAAGGCATTTACTTGGGAATTGCATATAGCTACATTGTTAACCGGACAAGGTGAACAGGGTAGGGAAGATATCTGATAATAATAAAAAAAAATGCCAGCATTTAACACTTTACCCTAGTGTGCATAATTCGCCATTGATTGTCACTCTCAAGTCAAGCTGTCTCCCCTAAGAAAGTCAATTTCTTCTGAAGGTCAAACTAGCCTCCCAGGTGGGAAGTTTGAAGGAGTTTGTTAGTCACAGTAGACAAATCAGTGACTTTGCAGCCATGTTAGACCAAATGGTGCCCTCTTTGCCGACATGCTTCAAAGTGTAGAAAAAATTCTTCCCCTTACAGAGAATACAAACAAACGCATCTCTCACGCACCTCTCTGCCTTTAGGTACACTCAAGGGGAAAAAAAGACCTTGTCACATGCTGCATAGAAAGCAGTTCCCACTTTGGTCAAATACCATTAAAAAAAAAGGAGAGGAAAAAAAAAGAAAGGAAAATAACAACATCATCAACAACAACAACATAGAAAAAGAAATTAAATGTTTAAACTGTTTATTTCTGTACTAGCTTCTAATAATCTACATAGCTAAAAGCACTACCTATATAGGCAAAACTTGGTATTGCATAATTCTTTTAAATCTGGACCCGCCCACCCCAATAATGACTGGAAGATGGAAAAACAAACTACACATGATTCAAACAAAAGAAAAAAAAATGACAACCACCAAAATACTGAGAAAAAAAAGAAAATAATAATAATAATGCTGGTTGATTATAAACTTTAGAACGGTAACTATACAGCCTTGATACGCACTGTAAATGTGAGATAAAGTAGTAAATGAAGCTAAAAATCAATGTCACAATTTCATCCAGAGTACAAAATATTTCTTATCATAAAAATGTTACTTTTTCCCCCTAAATCGGTAATAAATGCAGCAAAAACAAGTGTAGTGATGTTTTCTATAGTCGAACGCAAGGCACGTAATGTGGACTATATATTTTCGTGCAAATTAAGATTATTGGAAAGATTAATTATATAAATATGTCTGATTGGAGAGGCAATGGCATTGCAAATGCCAGAAGCAATCATCGATTTCTGGGGACCGCGACAGTTGAAACTACCAAAGTGGGTTTGAAATAAGCACCTTGAGACCTCGCCTCAGCCTGCAAGTTAGTGTTGAAATGTGTACAGCTTTACACATACACATCACCAGCCTGCAATCCTCTTGTTTTTCATGATATCAAATGTAAACAGTAGCTTTACAAGCCAACATCTGAATAAACATGCATACTAGATTGGTGAGTAATATGTAAAAAAAAAAAAAAAAACATTTTATACACTCTGTGTGTTTGAGTCTTTTTTTCATCGACTTTATGTTTTAATCTTAATAAATAAAAAAAAATAAAAAACTACCCGCATGTTTGGGTACGGCTCAAAGTAAGTGCTGTCTTGTTCGTGTTCAGTTATGCTCACGTGCACGTTCACTGTCAATCCCACTTTCCTCTTCTACCCTCAGCTTTCTCTAGTGTCCCGAATCAAGGATGCAATTTTATTTTTTTATTGATCGAGGTTCACTTTTTTAAATTATTTTTTATTAAAAAATTTTGTTAAGTTAACATTTACTCCCCGTTCCTTTAGAGTCTTAGGGCAGACAGACTGTGATAGCTTCCCTTCAGTAAAATCATTTAAATTGCACTTGCCTCTTGTGAGATATTGACTTATTTTTCTCAAAATTGTTTTCGAAGTAAATTTAAAAAAGGGTAGTATTTCTTACCTAGTTATTCAGGCATTTTCTTTCCTTGAAGGAAAACAAAGTTTTTAGAGTTCTTAACTCTGGATAGGAAAATCCAACCTTTACCTTAAAAGAACATTAGCACAGGATTGACATGATTACATATTAAAAAGATTTTGCACCATGGGCAAATTAAATTCTGAGGGTAATATGAAAATAGAAACAGTCTGTTCATTGAAAATTGTTCCTATGGTTATGTAACGAATACGATGAGCCTTTGTTTGATGATAGTTCGTTTCAATTGCAGCCTGCTTTACAAACCATCCAATCAGCCAGCCCTTGTGTGATCACCCCCTTCTAAATCATTTTGTAAAACTAGTAATCGTGACATGAAACAAGAGAAACACTAACAAGAGAATAGAATGTCATGCATATACAGTAAGGCATCTAAAGTTTGTATGGTAAAGATCACAGTATCTCAGTTCAGGGACTTTCTTACACAATGACTGACTGGCGTGGAGTGGCTCGTATCAGAAGAGAACACTTTGACCCAACTCACTCTACTGCACTATCCCAATGTTCTTGAGAGCCTGGGACAAAGGTTCATGTCGATTGTATAAGTGCTGCTTGCTGGTTTTTCCGAGGACCTGTATCTCCTGGGTCCAGTTTCAGGCCCCCTTTAATTGCTTGATTCTGCCTGGAGGAGGGGCTCACCAATGATGTTTATGCTGTAATTCTGGACATTTGTTGGCAGAATCGGAGTCCCGTTCGACACTTGGAATGGAATTAAGCTCGCCCAGGTACCAGGACTGCAGACACACAGGGGAAAGACAGATTATGAGGGTTATTAAAAAAGAAATCAAATATATTGCACAAGATAAATTCATTACACTGATCACAACTAATCACAAACAATACTTACAGTATTTTTTATTAATACTGTTTACATAGTAACTCTAGATGCCTTACTGTGGGCATGACAAATACATAGTTTTAAAATACAGTTACATTACTACATTAAATGTTTATTTAAAGTTATCATTAAACATTAAATTATTTAAATCTGAAACTGTTAATGAAAGAGCCATGTCAGATCTAGACTTTTTTCCACCCTCTTTTGAAAAATACCTTTATCCTTAAACACACACATGGACACACACACAAATAATATGAGTTCAGGATTGTGTCAGAGAACAGGATATCCCAGAGAAAAAAAGCACCCATAATGCAAATGTATGGGGGAAGTTTCCCCAAGAACACGCTCCCATCTCAGTCCCCTGGAGCTGACACCCACTTTCAGATCAATAGGGTTAAGTTAGCGAGACTGTCTACAGAACTTTTCTATCTGCATTCAGCACGTTAACGACTCAACAACACGAGACTGTTAATTGTGAGCCGTGGTGCGAATCTCGGCTGCAAAAGCACTGGGGTGGACAAACAGCATGTTGTTCCCTGGGGGGAGGACAGGGGAGGTGAATGGTGCGTACATGTGTCGAATAATTAGACAGGCCAGAATCCGGAGCCCTGGTATTCCCCCCTTCTTTACCCCAGCCCTGGTCTGAAATACCTGTCTCAGCCAATCGCCTAACAAAATTTTTCTGCTCACAGATTACAGGCTGTACTCCTGCTCTGTCAACAGTGCCTGGTGCACACAGTCACCTCTTTGTCCCCCCCCCCCCCCCCCCCCCCACCCCCCATCCAACTGGTGTCTTTTTTGCCCCTGAAAAAGAAAAGGGACAGGCCTGGGGAGGGGTGGAGTGCGGTTGGCTGATTGAAGGAGAAGGAAGGGGACTGTTTTCTGCAAAGACTTTTCCCTGGGTTCGCTGCTTTGGATGCAGGTGCAAAGCTTTAGTGTGCTTTTCTTTGGGAGTTTGTTGTTTGTTTTCTGAGGGGGGGACAAGGGCTAAAGCCAGTGGCTGGTGAAGGATAGGGACCCAGCGGATGTGGAACAGTGACTTTATTCTTCCTGAGGTAGCCCGGGGTTATACGGCTGACTGTCACCCTGAAAGCAGCTAAGGCTTCAGTCTGAGATTTACACTAATCACTTGCAGACAATGCCTAAAATCTTGTTTAAATAACAGAGCTTCAAATTATGATTTCAGCGCACATTTTGTCAGACTTTAAGGAGAAAGAGTCACAAAGAGATTCACAAAAACAACCAGTTTCCACTTTTTTTCGGAATTCTTTCAATAAATAAATAAATAATTAATTAAATTAAATTAAAATTATATATATATATATAATTTTTTTTAATTTAATTATTTATTTATTTATTTATTGAACGCAATAAATTATATATATATATATATATATATATATATATATATATATATATATATATATATAATTTTTATTTGATTTAATTAATTACTTATTTATTTATTGAAAGAATTCTGACTTTCGAATTTAAGAAGCTGGTTCATATATAATCCCAAAACACAACATAGTGGTCTCTTAGACAGGGAAAGTTAGCACAAAGAAATTAAAGCATCCAGGAAAAGGATCACTAATAGGCCAGAAAAAAACAGACTACGACCCATTAAGCTTGTAAACTGTCTCATGCACTAGTGCCCTAAACTTTGCCTTTGCAGAGCATCAATAAACAGTGTCTGATGGATTGCCATGGAGTGGGATATTCCCAAGTACAAGGTTCAGTCTGGTGTTACCTACTGTCTGGTTTCCCCGGCTACCAGACAAGCGCAGATGTGATGGGCCCCTTTCACATGGGAGAATGGTGTTATGTGGGATAAAAGGGAGAACAAACATCTTTCCTCCCTTATCAGATTCTTATTCTTCACAAATCACTTAGTCTCTCATCTCAAAAGTCCACCCTCCTGCAGGAGCAAAGCATGGGCCTGCTTCATTTTGGAATGAGACACTCAATTAGATTATCTAATGCCATTTTAATGGATTGCTGACCCAATTCCTACAGGATGGCAACAAGCAAGTCTGGCTTGAATTCAATTTGTGTTGAGCTGTGGACTGGCATGCATCACACTGCGGCACTGCAGCTTTGCTAGTCCATGCAACTGACAAATCACATTTCCAATGTCAATGACCTGACGTCATCTCTTCAGCTGCATTAATCTTCATCTGAAATACACAGCACACATTCTGCCTCTATCAACTGTGTTGCAAGTTTGTTTTTTGCAGTTGAAAGAAACATGATAATTAGTAAACTTTTATTGAATATTTTAAATGTAAAATCTGTGCATTTTTTTTCAATGCTCGTTAATGTTAGCCATAAAAAAATAAATTTAAAAAATCTTAAAAGGGTGAGCAACTGCTACAGAACATTTTTTCCCTCGTACTCCGTGTGGTCTATTAGGAGGCCAGAAAGGGGGCTGTAAAGAAAGCAGGGGCCTGTAACCCTGATGTCTAGAGAAGGAAGTGAGAGTGTGTTCAGTGTGACTTTGCTTTTCCACAGAGTTTTCTGCAGTGAGGAAGTGCTGAGCAAGTCCTTTCCCACAGCAGAGACCTGGAGGGGGAGACTACAAAAGTGGAAGAAAGAGGATATAGTTCAGGGACATATTGCTCACATTAGGCCCACCTTACACTAAAATTTGATCTCATAAAGTAGAAGTGAATACTCCTTCCCTTAAAATCCCATAAATATGTGGCAATGATATATGCTATAATATATGAATAACAAAATATATAGGCACAATATATTTGTGTGTGTGTGTGTATGGTATATATATTATATATTATATATATTCCAAAAAAAGTAGTAGTAATGTCAGTAGTAAATATCAGTTTACATTTCCAAACATTATTTTTTGCCACTAATAGTAATAATCCAGTATGATTTGTGTTTGCACAAGGAGTCTGACAATAGCCAGTGCTCCACATGGAGATCTGATCTCACCATCATTCAGTCTGTCTGGAATAACATGAAGAAACAGAACAAACTGAGACCTGAAGAATTCTGGCAATGTCTCCAAGACACTTCAAGAAACCTACCTGCAAAGCTACCCGAAAAACAATGTGCAAGTGCACCTAGGACAAAGCTTTTTTAAACGCATAGTGTGGTCACATCAAATGTTTATATAATTTAGTTTAGTTAATAGAAGTTAATTAATACAAATCTATTTATGCCATTATTTTTGATGGCATCCTTATTTTACAGCATTTTTATACAAGTGCCTAAAACACAATACTGATGGTGATGACCCACTTCAAGTCGAACAAGCCTAATGATTCAATGAACCATTCTTAAAGAGCCATTTACTTCACTCCTGAAAGAATTTGAAAGCCATTTAAATGAATCAAATAAATGAATAAATGACTCGATGACATAGGGCCCTATTTTAACGATCTAAATGCAAAGTGTAAAGCGCACTGCGCAGGTGCACTCAGGGCGTGTCCAAATCCACTTTTGCTATTTTAACGATGGAAAAACGGGTTGTCCCTATTCTCTTAATGAGTAATGGGTGTTTTTTGGGCATAACGTGTAATAAACCAATCATAGTCTCATCTTCCATTCCCTTTAAGAGCCAGTTGCACTCATGGCACAATGGATTTGCTATTTACATGGCGGAATATGGCAAGCGCAAAGTCAGAACGCGTCTCCAAAATGAAACAGAGCTGTTCATGTGCAAGCAAATAGCCTAATTCTGATACATGTGATGACTATCCATGTAGGCATTTATATATATATATATATATAGCCTACAAAAAAAAAATCTTATGCATTGCAATCCTTTAATTGTTTTATATTTGGCATGTTTGTGTACTGCTGTGCGTCCCTGTGTTTAATAAGCAGCGGTATACACTCTTTAAATAACAAAGAAAAAACATTGCGACAGAGTTTAAACTAGGTTTGAGCTGGTCTGTGGGGCAATCTATTTTCAGCTCCTCAAAATAGTATTGCGCCAGCAATGCGCCTGGACTCGCCTCCTTTTTAGACCAGCATGCCCATGGGTGCAAAAATGAGTGCAAATGCATTTGCTAATTAAGCGATGTGGTGCTTGACGGAAAAATGCGAATGGCGCCGGACTGAAACTAGCAAACACACTTGTGCTGCGCCTTGCATCGCATTGCGCCGGGTGTATAATAGGGCCCTACTGGCAGTTTATTATTTAGAGTATAATTTAATTAAATAAATCAATTTATATTTTCATAGTAATAATAATGAAATTAAGAATTAAGAATAAATTATTAAAGTTATAGTTCACCCAACCAAAAATGACAATTCTGTCATCATTTACTCACATGGTCCAAAAGAGTATTGTGTAATACATTTTATCAAACAAAATATTTCTTTCTGAACCCACTTTTATTAATCTCTGTTTGATGCTTTGCACAACAATGACTTTAAATGATCTTTTTAGAGTAATGTCTCCCAATTTGATGTGCGATTAATTAATCACCACATCATGTAATTGATATAATAATATAATATATATATATATATATATATATATATATATATATATATATATATATATATATATATATATATATATATATATATATATATATATATATATATATATATACACACACACACACACCCTAAGCACACAATAAGTTATCACAAATATATATATGTGAATATATACAAAATGTGTGAGCTCTGTAAGATGCATTATCTCTGAAGAAGGGATTCAAGAAATATTATTAGTATTATTAATATTCTTTTTTTTTTCTTTAATTGATCTTGATTTCAATTTAAAATTATTTTAGTGTTAGGCATTTATTTAAAAAAAAAAATCAGTGCAAAGCTTTAATGCAGAAGGGCAGATGAGGTTATTAACCAGAGTAAACAGTCTTCACTGCCTCAGCTTAGAAAACCCAAGCTTAGCGGTGACCTTTGCAAATATGCAGCTCTCTCCTGTCAGTGACAGGATGCTGCTGCACTAATGCTGGAATTCTGCTCTTTCCCGGCAGTAATCATCTTTCTAACTTTCTGACTTTCAGGAAGGTAAGGATGTTAATCATTAATTTATTTGATTAATGAACTCATCAACTGTTCTTCTTTATAACTACAGTACAGGTGCTGGTCATATAATTATAGAATATCATCATTTATTTCACTAATTCCATTCAAAAAGGGAAACTTGTATATTATATTTATTCATTACACACACACTGATGTATTTCAAATGTTTATTTCACTTACTATATATGTTTATAACTGATAACTAAGGAAAATCCCAAATTCAGTATCTCAGAAAATTAGAATATTGTGAAAAGGTTCAATATTGAAGACACTTGGTGCCACACTCTAATCAGCTAATTAACTCAAAACACCTGCAAGAGCTCTGTGTCTAAGCACATTAATAGAGAGGCGAAGGGAAGGAAAAGGTGTGGTAGAAAAAAAGTGTACAAGCAATGGGGATAAACACACCCTGGAGAGGATTGTGAAACAAAACCATTCAAAAATGTGGGGGAGATTCACAAAGAGTGGACTGCAGCTGGTGTCTGTGCTTCAAGAACCACTATGCACAGACATATGCAAGACATGGGTTTCAGCTGTTGCATTCTTTGTGTCAAGTCACTCTTGAACAACAGACAGCCTCAGAAGCATCTAAAGACAAAAAAGACTGGACTGCTGCTGAGTTGTCCAAAGTTATGTTCTCTGATGAAAGTAAATTTTGCATTTCCAATTGGATATCAGGGTCCCAGAGTCTGGAGGAAGAGAGGACAGGGACACAATCCATGTTGCATGAGGTCCAGTTTAAAGTTTCCACAGTCAGTGATGGTTTGCGGTGCCATGTCATCTGCTGGTGTTGGTCCACTGTGTTTTCCGAGGTCCAAGGTCAACGCAGACGTATACCAGGAAGTTTTGGAGCACTTTATGCTTCTTGCTCCTGACCAACTTTATGGAGATGCAGATTTCATTTTCCAACAGGACTTGGCACCTGCACACAGTGCCACAGCTACCGGTATCTGGTTTAAGGACTATCGTATCCCTGTTCTTAATTTGCAAACTCGCCTGGCCTTAACCCCATAGAAAACCTATGGGGTATTGTGAAGAGGAAGAAGCAATATGCCAGACCCAAGAATGCAGAAGAGCTGAAGGCCACTATCAGAGCAACCTGGGCTCTCATAACAACTGAGCAGTGCCACAGACTGTTCGACTCCATGCCACACCACATTGCTGCAGTAATTCAGGCAAAAAGAGCCCCAACTAAGTATTGAGTGCTGTACATGCTCATTCTTTTTATGTTCATACTTTTCAGTTGGCCAAGATTTCTAAAAACCCTTTCTTTGTATTGGCCTTATGTTATATTCTTATTTTCTGAAATACTGAATTTGGGATTTTTCTTAGTTGTCAGTTATTATCATAAAAATGTAAAGAAATAAACATTTGAAATATATCAGTATGTGTAGTCAGTATGTAATATATAAGTTTCACTTTTCGAATGGAATTAGTGAAATAAATAAACTTTTTGATGATATTCTAATTATATCACCAGCACCTGTACATAGATATATACTTTAGTTATAAAGAAGAACAGTTGATGAATATAGCCTGCTTCTAGAAGTCTGACAACAAATGTAAAGAAGGCTGACCAAGCGTGACTTTCCATTATATTTCCATTTCATTAATTCATTGATTCCATTAATCATAAACAATATTGTCTCTAAGATGGGCAGAGGCACAAAAAGTGTCAGAAAGCAACTCTTGCCTCTGAGACCCATTTGTAACGAATGATGTCTGTCACTAACAGTCAGTGAATGACAAAAGCATTTAAATAGTTTTATGATAGTTTTTAACACAGGATAAATTCAACTCTTAGTGAAGTTATGTCTTATGGCTATTTTGAAATCAGGATGACAGGCTATAGTCATCCAACCTCAGTAATTTTATATAATCAGTTTATCTTAATATAGCTTTTGCTAAAATATTTTTAGAAGTATTTGGTGAATAAATCAGAAGATTAAACTTAAAGATAGTTCTAGTGTGCTGTGTTTTAGCATGCTAACAATAACTGCTTTATGCAAGTATAGCAAAGCCATTGAGAAGCTGCATCTCTAAATGCATCCACATGTAGCACCTACAACCACCAAATCCACCAATTTCAGCGAATAATTCTCTCATGTTATTTCAATGTGAAGTTCCTATGAATTTGGCCGCAGATTGTTCATCCAGATGTTCACAGTCTTGAAACAGCCTGAAAAAGGTTTGTGAAGTTCTCTTTATGACACTTTGAGAAACCAAAGTTTAATGAAGGGCAAATGAGATGGACCTAAAACATTTGGAAATATAGTTAGAAGTCAAAATGCAAATAAGTACATTCAATTTTCTATCATGTCTGCACATCTTTATCTTATGGCCTTAAACACGAATACATGAACAAAATTCATCACAAATTACATACACTTCTGCTTTTGTCTGTATTTCTCTTTCTTTTTTTCTTATTTTTTTGTGATGAGTGCAAAAGCACAGAAAAGGGGGGCTCGATCTGGACAGGATTGGAAGTGGTTTTGGACAATTGCAGATATAGGTTGTACATGGTAATATTTAATGGAGAGGTGGGTTGAAAATAAAGGAAACGTTTACCTTTGCCAAGAAATCCCCAAAGCCTCCTCTGAGCCATATGACCTGATGTTTTGATTCACGGGCCAGTCACAAATCCTTAGCTGTCAATCAAACACCTCTCAGTCAGACAACTGGGCTAGCACAACGGCACTAACACACATTTAGCATGCAACAAGACCTGGAGCAAGACCTAAGCTCATCTCAACATATATTGTTACATATATCTGATGATAATCTTACATGAATAGATTAAGAAAACATCATCACTAATGTTCAGGATTAATAATTCTAAATTAGATCTTAAATCTTACGTTCTGGGCCTAATTTAAATTACAATTAGATTCCATTAAAGAAAGTTGCCATCAAAATGTCAAAAGTGTCATGCAATAACATTAGTGGTCTGATTATTAAACATCCTGAAAGCAAAAGAAGCGGTTAGTATACAAAAATGTGTGCTGGGTTACATGAAAGCTATTCATCTATCACAGAATGCACTGGAATGGGAGGAGGCACATGCATTCCAAGTGGTACATGCAGTTACAATCACTTAATTGTTGTTAGAAATTGTCAAAGCAACCCGTTTTCACTAAAGCATACCTTGAAACATTCTATGTGAGACTAATCTTGGTCAGTAGAGTCAGATTGTTTTTGGTCACAATTGAATAAAACACCAATTTTTTTTTTTTTTTTTTTTTTTTTTTTTTTTTTAAGGGGAGACACTGTAGGCAAAACTATTAGTTTTTTTTTTTTTTTTTTTTTTTTACCCTATTCACCTGCAGTATTTACACACAAGCATGCAACAAGCTGTATGCATGAAAGTGTGAGAAACCATCCACAAAAACAACATCAGAGTAAATCCTGACACTTAGTGGAACATTCCATTTGCTAATGCCACCCTGCCACATACAAAAGTGGCAAAAAAGCCTTCATCAGGTGCAGCCACTCTCTGAATATTCATTGGCACACTGTCAATTGCTCTTTCCATTCTTGGAAAGCACCTATACACTCCCAAATCAAATCTGTATTCTGTTGCAATATAACTAGGAAGGTGAATTGATTTTCAAAGATCAATTCTCACCAAAGAGTTTTGGGTGGCTGAAATACACATAGCTGAATATTTAGTCTGATAATGTGATATTTCCCTGGGTTAAAGAAACATAAATCAGGTGAGCAACTCTTAACACTTAATAGGAACTTCAATTGTAGCTTAGGGGTCCTGTCAAAAGTTGGGGTGGGGTAAGTGTTTTTGAAAAAAGTCTCTTATGCTCAAGGCTGCAGTTATTTGGTCAAAAATACAGTAAAAAACTAATATTGTTAAATATAATTACAATTTAAATATTTTTAAATATATTTTTTTTCTGTAATGGCAAAGCTACATTTTCAGTCTTTAGTGTTATATGAACCTTCAGAAATCATTTTAATATACTGATTTGGTGCTCAAGAAACATTTGTTATTACTGTCAATTTTAATATTAACAAAAAGTTTATAAAAAAGTTTTATATATATATATATATATATATATATATATATATATATATATTATTTTCAGACTAAAAATTACTGAGCTACACCCGTCTACAAAGTCAGTTCTGAGAAAAATCATGTTGAAGTTTTCTGAAGGTTCCAAGCAAATTCACCTAGCAATGCTGCATTTTTTCCTCCACTTACTTTCTTAATATTAATTACTATATTAGTAATCACAGTATAGCCATTTTTATTTTATCTTTCTTAGAAAAATTCTGAACAGATGCAAAACAACAACAACAGTAGAACAAATATAAGAAAGAAACAGGCCTAGTGCATTACTTTTTTTCATTTTACATCTAAACAAAAGAATTCAAGAAAAAATAATCAAATTGTAAAAATCACTTTGTGTGTTCATCACAAATAAACTGATTATTAAAACTACAAAAGCAGCTCAATCAAGAGCAGTGATTTTTTTTATTTCTTTTATTTTATTGTTAGATTAATGAGACAGATGGCCTATATAGTCCTACTCTACTGCATGGATCTAATATAATGTTACACATCAGATGTTTTCCCCAAACAGTTTCTGATAACATACAATGTTTGCGTTAAATACTGCAATTCTGTGTATACAGTGTGTATATTTATTGGTATCGCGGACTAGCAGAAGCGCCTTTATGTGCATCATTCAAATGTCAGTCAGTGGCAGCGCATGAAAAAAAGCAGAGAAAAGGGTACACCTCTCAGAAAACATACAAATAAAGACACTTTTAGATATTTAATTACTATTTGGGGCATTGGGATTGCTAGATGAGGGCTTCATTAACTAATTTTGTGAAAAACCTAAAATTCAACCAAAATCTTTTAATAAAATCAAATAATTTTTCATTTGTATGTTAACTCAAAATTTGTCAGTGCGTGTTCCGAGTAATTTTGCAAACACGAGTCACATTCATTATTATATCAAAGAATTCTTTGACGGAGAGAATTAGATTTTATGAACTTAAACTTTTGAAAAAAGTTAAGTGCCATTAAAGCTTGATTTGTTCTAAAGAGTGACTAATAGAAAAATATGTGAGGTATTTTCACATTGCTGTGTGCGGATATCCACCTCCGTCAGTACTCCCAACCCTACTTTAACGAACTCTAGTAATAAGCATGTGTGTATATTAGAGAGAGAGAGAGAGAGTGCTCATTCTCGAGTGACCTGAAGCCAGAAAACAATGGCACTGGGGCAAAGTCTGAGGTCAGATATTAGACTGTTTTGGTAGTGCACATTCCTTCATCCTGTTTTGGTCGACCTCACACATTGAAAAAAACACTCACTCATACAATATGTGCTGAAAGGCTACTAGATTGTGTTGTATTGTGTGTATCCTCAGTGTAAAATTTTACTGAGGATATTAAGAGTCGGAATTAAGAGGTGATTTCAGGTTTTCAGATTAGTTTGAACAGGTCCAAAACACAAACCACATATACACTAGAAAGTGTAAGAAAAACTAGAAAAAATGTTGCTTGTAAAAAATAAATAAATAAATTATATATTGCAAATATACCTTGAATTTTAACCTAAGCACAAGTGTGATGTTTACGAATTCTCTTTAATTTTAGTAGCGGTCTCATCTTCAGTGGAACATCTAAAACGCCACAGTGACACATAAAAGGCCATAGTCCTTTGCCATTAAATGCATAATAGGCTCTAGACTCGAGGTCGGTGGCGTTCTCATCACGGGTGCCATCTGTCACTGGCACCAGAATATCACAAAGGTACACCACGGCACAGCTAGCACCTTCACAGCTGTTAGTTGTGGCTGCTTTAGCATGTTTGCATCTGATAAAGCCAAATAAGTTTGTGATCACTGGTTATGGTGAGACGGAAGGGAAAGGCTGAAAGAGAAAGGAAAGAAGCCCTGGGGAAAGCAGCTAATGAAATCTTCTCCTCATTGGTGTTTTCACAAGCACAATACACAGGGGTATCAGTCTAGAGCAGGTGCTGCTGGGTTATGTGCATGAATGCTCATCTGTCATTCTCCCCTGTGTGTTTGGGTTTGGAGTAAGTTGTGAATGAACTTGATTTAACAACAGTGCTATCATGATGTTCACACTATAAGGACATCTGTCAATAAATGATGCTATATGTCTGATGCATTATATATATATATATATATATATATATATATATATATATATATATATATATATATATATATATATATATATATATATATATGCACATCTAGCTCTACGAACATCATACCACCAAATCATTAGACAAAACCCATGTCCATTCATTAACTGCACTTGATATCTATATATCTTTACACCATTACATTAATATGCTGTATATTAATTTATTTTTGAAGCCAAAAATAAATAAATAAATAAACACTGAAATATTGGTTGGAATGATATATAGGCATACATTTTGCTTTATTAATGATTAACTTCTATAACTTGATAATTTAGAGTAGTGAGTAATATGAAATTAGTATTTAAAATATGAGCTTTAAGCAAGCAATATTTATTCTTCATACACATTTATGTTGATCTGCCAGTTGTTTCTAATTATGATCTGAAGCTGATATTCTCAAAATGGACAAATATTGGCCTCTAATAAATTTGGGGTAATTAATTAAATTTAGATTTTTTTTTTTTTGTAGGTCTCATCTGGCCTTAAATTAAATTCTGCATCCTACTTTCTATATATTGGTGTCAGCCTTTGAAAAGCCGAAGTCATCTGACTATTAAAGCTTACTTTTTTAGGTCCAATGAATACACAGCCACAGCTCTCTGAAACACTGTTGCTACTTTGGATGAATATTCTTAATGGCTTATCACAGGAAACTGTCCATTACTCTAGTGGACACCATCCGAAAGCTGCCACTTCACTGTCTGAGCACCAAATCATACAGCGTCGCACATCATGTGTGCTGTGACAGACAACACAATATGTGAAGGAGAAACATCTCAGCTTCTCACATAGGCGATATATAAGCATACAGATGGTTCTCATAAATGAAATAAGCTCAAACAGTTGCTATGAGACCAATAGGAGGAGTGATTATTTATGTATGGACACACCCGATTGATTTACTGACTCCAGTATATGGAGGCTAAAGACAAGGCATGAATGTTTATGTAATGGAGTCATTACAGTGATGGTGTGTTTGAGCATATACAGAGTCCCTCTCTATGCTAGAAGAGGAATACATGGATAGAGAGAGGGAGAAAAAGAAAAAAAGGACAGAAAGGAATGTAAGAACAAAAAATGAAGAGAGAGAATTTGAATGAACAGTCAGAGAATAAGAGGAGGCATTAAGCAACAGAGAGAAAGAAAGAAAGTGTCCCGCTGAGCGTCTGGAGCTTTCTCAGTTTCCAGACGGCCTAGCTGAGCTGTAGGCAACACCCTGCCCCACAGCATGCTGGGAAAGGAGCACTACAGGTCTGTAAGGTGACGCCACGGTGACGGCTGTAATCCATACGCCCCACGTGTCACACCGCACGCTCTGACAAAAGCCCAGCAGGGGAACACAGGTGTCAATACATCTCATAATATCCTATGATAAATCACCTAGAATAAAGGCTGCTGTGTACGGGAGACATTATTTACACAACGAAATCGCTTGCTCTAAGGCTGCAGGTTAACTCGGGTAGGGACTGGCTATACAATTCTCACTTTCAAGGACAAACAAAAGCTCCGGCTCATATAAACATGATGGATGGTTGATATATCATCCTGTCTACATATGATCCCTCTCCGGTTTAAGTGAACTAGAGTTAAAACAAAAGGCATTAAGCAAGCCGTATGAGACACTACAGCAGATGCGATGCCTGTATGCGATACCTGTTAGAAGATATTTTAATCACTTATTCATCCAGCTTATGCACTGAATCACTTTTATCAATAACAGTTCCTCCTTCTATCCATCGCTTTGAATTTCTGCATTTTTAAAAAAGTAATTCTCAATCAAGAAAACAGGCTCATGTTTTTTTTATTTATTTATTAAGTAAGGCCTGCAGCATTTTTGCTGTTGGTGAGCTGTGCATTTCTTGGCCCTATCCAAGGATGCCAAACCAGAGAGCAATAAAAGTGAGGCTTGCCATTACTGTAACTGAGGAGCAGTGCAATAGAAAACCACTAATTATGATGTCGCCGTGTGCAGATGAATTCAATTAGGGAAGGGTGGAAAATACTGGCCTCAGACCATCCCCTTTCATGCTGCAGAAGACTGTTGAATGCGCACGCACACACACACACACACGCGCGCGCACACACAAACACACACATACTATACTGTTACTCTTTTTACAATACTAAATGTTTTGCCAAAAAAATACCATTTCAATAAATGCTTTATAAGCCAGGCCCGACATAAACCGAATCACTCAAGTTAAGTACTGCATTTAGCCATATATCATTATGTCCATCTGAAGACAATGCTAGCTATTGTTCCACAGTAGTTTTAACACAGCAAGACAAGATAAATTTTATGCTCAAATGGGTCTCAAAGGAGGTGATCGCAATAAAAATTCAAGTTGAACAAGCGTCCCTTGCTGTGTATAAATCCATCTATTACTTTTAACATAAACTAAATTGTTGAAAATGAAATGAAATCGGACTGTCTGAAACTACTTTATACTGAGTATAAGCATTATATATTACATGTTATGTATGTCATTTCTACATTTCAACAGCAGCCCCAAAAAGTATTTTTTCTTTGAACAATTTATGGTTGTCAAATGATGGTGGAGAATGTCCATAGCTAATGTGAGGCACCTGTGATTACTCTGCCAGGACACCTGTGTGTACTTGAGGGCAAGTGACCTCATACATACACTAAAATCAGACTCACAGAAAGAAAAAAAAAAAGTTGTGAGAAAATGTCTGGCATCATTTGTTGGTTTGATATTTTCAATTTATTAAGTATTTATATGGAAATCATTATAAAAGGTTTGGTCTTAGCTTATTTCTAAGAATTTGGACTCTGTATGTATGAATTTATGGAACCAATAGATTTCTGGTAAAAGTGACATTCACCCACACTTGCAAAAACCATAAGCCTCTAAACGTGACTGTGGTTACAGAGCAAGTGGAAATACATGCTCAATAACAGTGACTAACAGAGAAAATCTTTCCAGGAATGTCCATGGCATTAAACACTTTCTATGTGGCATCTCAGAATATGCTGTATGTGCCCAGCAGACACAGATGATTAACAAATGCTGACACTAAACAAACCTTTAGACAGTAGGAGTTTCCTCCTCTTTATTTCTCAACAGCCCTGTATCTTTACAGGGCCAAGACAGTGCCTAAACTTCATGACCAGATTATTTTATGGGCTGTCTGACCCGTTAGGAATACAGAACAGTTGGATGGGAATTTGAGAGAGAACAGGGGAAGGGACAGGGAGGATAAAAGGGAAAGGTAAAGGGGGTGAGTCATGTCTCACCTGTTGCTGGTGAAGAAAGGCTGGGTCTCTGGAGCTCAGTCCCACAAAACGGTTGGCAGTGGGAGTGCCTGGAGCAGAATAACCTACATACACCACACATTTTCAGTCAGTATTAAATATATTAATACAGCTTGTGTTGACAAGTTGACAGTATTAAAAAGTTTAGGGTCTGTATTTTTTAAAATTGAATTACAATTTCCACAAAAAGTATTTTCAAATGTGACAAGAAATGTTTCTCATAACATTTCTAACGTTAGTACAGAAACGAGATTAACTAACCTTCTGAGGATGTGGTGATTGGCTTGGTGTCAGCCATCGAGAGAGACACTGGTCTGACAGCACCGTGGTGGGGCGAGGGGGCCAGAACCGGCGTGAAGTGACCGGGCACTTTCCCCAGTACCTGGCCACTGCTGTTCGGCTGTGGCATTCAAAGAAAAAGAAGTCCGTTAACACACTAGGCCAATTGGTGTCATGTTTTTAAATTAAGCTAATAATCATGTTAACAAATTAATAACATTTTTTATGTTCTCTTATCTTCTGGCATAGGTGCTAGACAGCTGAATGTGCATTTTTCATGACTCATTCCAAGTTCATACAAATGCCAGAAATAGAGGGGGTTGAGGGAACAGAGGATGGAGAGGCAGACACAGAGTGAGCGTCTACCTCCTTCCACTCCTGACTGCAGGAGACAGACTCGACTGAATTCACATAGCGGGGCCCTAAGTTCAAAACTCAAACAGGCCTTTATGAAAGAGAATGGTGACCATGGGGTTCCCCAATGTGAATAGAATGTTTAATTAGGGTGTAATATAATCTGCGTTAAAGCAGGCATAAAAACATCCTGGCTCCCATCCACCCGATTATATGCCCCGTGTTATTTGCAGAGCGATCGCCCCCCACCTAAGCTTCAGACCCCGGCAACGGCAAATATTTACGACCTTTATCGTTCCCTGCGGTTTCTCCCGAGTAACAGTTCCAGCGCGCTATGACTCGTCCAGTCTATGAGCCCTTTGTTTATGGTTTGAGCGGTGGGGATATAAAACGATCACGATCTTGCTTCAGTCACACAGTGTAAGAAGAAATCCCTCAGACAATCAGTGCCGTGTTTCCCGACAAGTCAATTTACAGCAGATATTTCTTACACTACTTTGATTATAAATCCTAATAAATATATTTATTTAAAACAAAATTATTTTGGAGGAACAATCAGAGAGAGTTGTATTAATGTTGATACTACAAGTAAATACAATAATTTTACTGAATTACCCATAATAAAGGAAAACAATGTTGTTGTTTTTTTTGTTTTTGTTTGTTTTTTTACATTCCACAGTTTTTCATACAAAATATGCATCAACTGCTTTCAAGCAACTGTAAGTAAAAAAATCCATCCACAATATCATCCAAAATGATAGGAGTTTAAATATCCCCTTAACAAAATGTTTGGAGAGGCTTGGCCTTTTTTAAGATTTTGTGGAACCAATTAAGATGAGTGGGACAGTCTGAGTTGCTTGGCAGATATGCAGAAAGTTCTTTAAAATGTGGCCTCACCAAAAGCCCCATCAATCACCTACTAAAGAGGAGGAGTTAGCCACCATGACCAGAGCAGAGTCAAAAAAAACTGAGCATGTTTGAAGTCCTTCAATTAACAGGAATGAGGTAAAAGCTTGCATTTACTTTCTTGCTTGCTACTTCATTATAAAGATATTGCCTATATAATGGTATTAAATGATTTAATAGCACAATAAATATGCTAACTATTCCGAGTAGTTTTTTATGAATTCATACTTTAGGGAATCTCAACTCCAGTAAAACATTCAGTAACAGTAGTTTTCACAGAGTTGGAGACACATTGAATGCATGTGTGTTTGTGCTAATGCGCAGTGGCTGCCCTGGTTGGAGTGTTTATTGACTTGCTTTTGTTGTTGCATTTTTCCCCCTCTTTCTTTTCGTTCCCCTTCACTTCATTTACGCCGCTGCTGGTAAACAGAGTCACCACAGCGATGGAGAGCCGTCGTTTGGCTCTACACTCGGCTCAGAGCTGATTTAGACAAGGCGCCGACAGAGAAAACCACTAATGATTTTGTGTTCGTTAGCTAAACTGGGTCAATTACTGTGCTGAAACAATGCGGCCTGTTAATCAAACTTGAGCTTGATGCAGTGGGAACAACCAAAGACACCAAGACAGACAAGCAGCCAGAGGTAGAGGCAGAAAAAGAAGGAAATGGTGCTAAAGCACCTTTGTGTTTACAGCATGTGCTCTTACAATGAGGGTCTCATTAGTTTTACAGGGTAGAGTGGCTTTAGCTTGCAGTATGGTTAACACATGTTACAACACAGTGATCATGATTGGAGAACATACGGCACACGTGACACAAGTATGCTTTACATGTGAGTCTGCTCGTTTGAGGAAAAGGAGCATTTCAATAGAGATGTTAAACCAAAACCCTGTTTTAACAGCTGGCATCTATTATGTTTTGTGGACAATGCACACACAGTCACAAGATTTAAAGGCTCGGTTCCAGTACAGATAAACTGTACTAATTATGTATGATTGCGTTAGAGTCAAGGTTAATGCACATGTACGTTAGTCTTTCTGCATGTACGTGAGCATTCACTACTTACCTGGCTGCTCTGTGGGCTGGACGGGTCGTAAGGCTGCATGTAGTTCTTGAGGGAGTCGGGTGGGTTGAGGTGCGGTGGGTAGCGGATGGCGCCATGAGAGATGTAGGGCGAGGGGGCCGGGGGAAGGATGGCAGGGGCCGAGAACTGCAGCGGAGGTGGACTCCTGGTGGAAATGACTGCACATAAAGTAAGAACAACTACTTTACTAACAGATACTAATTAGACATGTAAGCTCTATCGGAGGAAATTCTTCCCGCACCCAAAAAAGTGCAAGTTTGACAAAGTAGGAATATTTTGTTTTCATAAAAAAGAGGGGTTGTTAGACACCCTAGTCTGCAGAAGGTGCCGATCAACAGTTCTCAACAGTTCAAACTTCTTTTGGTATGCTTTCATACAGTTGGTGACAAACTGTCTTTCCACCCCATATTTTGAGGGCTTTTCTTTTTTTTCTTTTTTCTACCTAATGCACATTCTTGTGTTGATCTAGCCCTTAAATACTTTCTATTTTTGTCAGGAAGTAGACCTGAAAGAAAGAAAGAATTTGAAATTTAAAAGAAAATTATGTTATTATTTGCTCACCCTTGTGTCGTTTTAAACCAGTATGAATTTATTTCTTCCGTTCAACAATTATTTGTAGAATGTTTGTAACCCAGCAGATACTAATATCCATTCCATACTATAATGGCTACCAGCAACTGTTTGTTTACCAGCATTCTTCAAACTATCTTCATTTGCATTCAACAGAAATTCATACAGGTTAGGAACAACTTGAGGGTGAGTAAATTACGAATGTTCATTTTTGGGTGTACTGGCCCTTTAACACCAAGATTACATTAAAGTAAATTTCCCTACTCATACAGAAAATAGGAAATTCTAAGTAGTATTGTAAGGCAGAATAAGCATTGAGAATGTTGAGCAGAATGTGTTTGGATCAGGGAAAGATAGTGAGAAGTATTTTTAGAAAAGTCGTACCGCTATGGCCAACGGTGGTCAGTCCTGGGTGGTGGTGCTGGGGGAAGGTGCTGAGCCGAGGTGAAGAGTCTTGTGGGGATGTGGGGCTGAATAACGGCTTCTCTGGCTTCTTCATGGTGGGAGAGGACATGTCAGCTGAAAATAAAAAAAGACAGAGGAGGTCAGATATAAGCTACTTGCACAAAACTTTTTACAGTGTAGAAAATTAAATCTACAGAATGAGCAGAAGTAAACATTTTTTAAATTGACTTAAAAAAGAAAAGAAAAAAGCTGACTAAATCATCATAAAAATTACTGAACTGGGCACCCAAGTAAACAGTCAACAATAGCGACATGATTTCTTTTGACATTTTCATGTCTCATTATGCCGTTTCTCATTTGCGTTCCCTCTCTGTAGTGCAATACAGTGTAAAAGCTATCTAGTTTGATTGTGTAAGGAAAACATTGACTTCATATCAACTTCCAACAAGAGTCAAAAAAGACTCTTCATTAGCAGACAAGGAGGAGACATAGTGCTTGGCCTGTGTGTCTCTGGCACTCCTCCCTGACAATCATAGATGACATCAAAAAACATTAAAAAAAGGAGAGGCACACGCAGTCAAATCAGAATAATGAAATAACACAAAACGTTGGAGGGAGAAGAAAATCGAACAGTGAGCTAATGACATTTTAGCAAGCACTATTCATGACATCTTAGATTGTGTGTTTGGACATGCTCAGATGCTATATATTGAACTTCATAAATGCTCCATCTCTCTCATTCTCTCTCAGTCTCATTGTTGTGATAGCAGGAAAAAGGTAAATGATCTCACAAAAAAAAAAAAAAAAAAATAGGCATTGGAATGTAGGGGGATTCCATGTGCCTGTGTGTCCTTTCATAGGCCACAATTAACTTTTTACCACTACTACCTCTGACAAGTCAAAGGATTAAAATCAAAATTCAGCTGGAAGAAATTTTCCCACCAAATAGAATTTTGTAGTAGTTTTTATTTAATTCTATTTTTAAAATATTTAAATAATTATATTTGAAAATGTATATTTAAAATATATAAATAAATAAAAAGAGTGAATCATGAATGATGATCATATAAAACAAGAAAAACAATGTTTCCTAAAAATTATCTACAACTAAAATGCAGATAGGGCATTTTAACAAAAAGCCTGGATACACCGTTGGCTGTATATGGTTATGAAACCGTATGGATTATATGGATTTTTTTTTTTTCTCAACAAAATTTTGACAGCATTTTCTAGTCTCAACATGTTCAAATTCAACAAAGTTTTTTGGTAATATTTTTGTCACAGCTGTAACAACAGAACACTGAAAATTTAAAAGAATAAGCTGTTAGCAGGCAAAATGGTGCTCCCTTAGGAGTGTATTTATGTGCGTTTTAAAAGAGAGGGAGGGGAGGAAAGAAGAAGAGAAGGAAGCTGGGAGGGATATAGAGAGAAAAAAATAGAAAAAAAGAAAATTTGCTCTCTCAAAAACCTTCACAAAAAGCCTAAACAAACGTGTTTGTGGAGAAAAGTGATCGACAACACGTCAGGAAAACTTACATATCTGTTTTATGTTTTTTTTTCAGGCCACATCATCAATTCCTGTTCCATACCACAGAAAATGAGGAGAGAGTGAGAGCTTGGCAACTGAATCAAGGTGATGATCCAATGACATTATGTTTTCGTGTTGATATGATATGAAATCAGAAAGGTACATTACTGTTTCAGTGCGTTTGTATGTGTTTTTCTGTGCACATGAAGACTGGGTTTTGGCTGAGGTAGTTTCCTTCTGTCAAGGCCTCATATGGCTTTAATATTCATGCTTCGCTCCTTCTGATATGAGTTTTACAAAACAAACCACTTTCTCATGTGCTCTACCCTATTGCCGTCTTCACTCCTCCCATCTCTCACAACAGCTCACCAGAAAAACAATGGCAACAGAAAAAATACAAAAAATAAAACAAAGATGAAAAATAATACATAAATGAAATCACTTGAATAAATGAGTAAAATTTAAATAAAATAATTTTAAGTCACTGTTTTGGCAGATGAGTGAATAATTACAGTAATTGAGTTTTTCAGTGTTTTCAACATAGACGTGAATGCTGTAATTTTGTATTGTATAACCTTTTATTTTATTTCCTTCATAATTAATCAAGCTACATGAACCTGTTAAATTGACAGCCCTAACAACTAAAGCCCTAAAAACTAGTGCACACAAGGAGGATAAGAAATAATTTATTTACATTTATTTAAACATTTATTTAAGAATTAAAAACAGGGTGTCCTGTTTTCTGAAGAAGAAAAAAAAAAGGAACTTGAATTAACTACAGGTAAAGAAAAAAATATTGAAATAGTTAAGTGCTTTCTGTATCTAGCACACACACTCTTACCTTACCCCTACTCCTAAACCTACCCCTGGCAAAGAAAAGAAAAGAAAAGAAAAATGTTTTTAAGCCATTTATTTAACATTCATCATAAATAATGTTTATGTTGTAGTACCCATGCCATAATACACATACAGAATTATGTTCTTAAAAACCATATACTGTATACCAGAAAACAAACGCACTATACAAATACCGTCTTTCTTGACCAAATGTTTCACAGGGAAAATATAATATATTAAAACCTTCTTATAGTAATCCTTTGGCTAAATTCTAAATTGTCTACTATAAAACAAAAATCAAAAAAGGCGACTATGTAACCACCGACACAACCCCCTTGCCCCCTAAACCAGTTCCCATCTGGATCCGGTGTCTAAACTCAAAGGTCACAACCCTGCTCTGACCTTTGACACACCCAGTTTAGAGATTAGGTCAAGTTCAATAGCTGCCACACGCCAGACAAATCCCCTTTATGAAGGGGAAACATGGCTAATCAATTACCAACACATGCAGACAGGAAACCAGGCTTGTCTGATCTAAATCTAAAGGATTTGTTCTTACATATACATTAAAGTTTTTCAAAAATGAAGAAAATGTTATATTGTTTACAATAGGCTTAAACTAAAGCCTAAAAAACATTCCTGTAAATGTAGCCATTCAATTATACAAGAATGAAACCATTCCAATTCTGACACACACATGCCCACACAAATCTTCTCCTTAATAAATGATGGTTTCACTCAAAACATAAAACAGGACAAAGAGCATAGAAAGCATAGAACCGTTGCTTTTTTTCTAGTTAGCTTTAACAGCAGCACACTGGAAAGTAGAACACAGAAAATAAAATTCTTGTCTTAAATCCAAAATTTCTGGACACATTAGGCTGGATTTAATGTTAAAAGTTGTTAAAGCTGATACTCCAGTGTGTAGTCACATACATTGTAAGTGACATTTTAAAGCAATGAAATTTTCAATGGTCATAATTTTTGGAAATTATTATTTTTTGCTTAAATGTTTTATAAGCATTCAGAAGAACAGCAGATGTGGTGTGAATGCCACATTTATGCTGACTGATGTTTTGTCCAATTTTGTATGAGGGGTTCACAAAGCACTGCATGAGTAAAGACCAGTTTATCAACATTACACTTTACCGAGAACTGAAAGGAGGGGAAAATCACACAGAAAACATATTCACACAGAGGGGAGAGAGAGAGAGAGAGAGAGAGAGAGAGAGAAAGAAAGAGAGGGGGTTAAGAGAGAAACAGTGCTGAATAGCTCCAAGTAATAACTCTTGACTAAAAATTTTCTCTCTCTAACCTTGGTCTCTCTCATGCCAGGGTCTGCTGGCCGGTGAACTAGGGGATGGGTAGAAGTCTGGCCCGGTGGGACTAGTCTCCATACTGTCCTCTTGGATCGTCTTAGGCCGCTTGCTGCGGAGGACACAGTAACTTTTTTATGTGCGTCAAATTTTCACAGATGTGTTTTTTTAAAGAAACAATTATTTATATAAAATAGTCTCTGATATTTTTTTATTGCTGATCTTGGCAAAGTCTGGTTACAAAATCTTCCTTTACTAAAAATGGATCAAAATGACATAAAGACAAGGGGTTTAATTGTGCATGTGTTTATATGTGTTGTTTGAACAAGCATGCTAACCTGCCATGGGGGGAC
This sequence comes from Carassius gibelio, assembly GCF_023724105.1. Taxonomy (NCBI): domain Eukaryota; kingdom Metazoa; phylum Chordata; class Actinopteri; order Cypriniformes; family Cyprinidae; genus Carassius; species Carassius gibelio. Next base: position 41,213,474 of record NC_068402.1, on the reverse strand, counting down.
GAGAGGGACCGGTGTAAACTCACTCCTGAGTTCAGGTCTTGATAATATGGCTGACTTGGCATGTCAGCCATAGGGAAGTTCACTCCTGCACCCTGTGTGATAGGAGCTGGTGAGAAAAGAGAGAGAGAGAGAGAGAGAGAGAGAGAGAGAGAGAGAAAAGTGGTGTGGGATAGGCTGAAATGTGTAGTATCTTACATCATACATTAGGCATGAAGAGTCAATCAGCTATATCACTTTTAAAACAATCTTTGCTGCTCTCGGTTAGATGCTGTTTTCAGGGAAACATTTGCATGAAGGCAAACCCAAACATGACTGTTGCTGTAACTCAATCTAAGAGAGAACAGCCTGTAACAGAATGAAAGGAGCTGTAACAGTATGAAGTGTGTCAGAGATATCATATCTACAGAGAAACCACAAGAGCCAAAGCACCACTGAGTGGTCTAACCACTGCCACTAGCCTCTTTGTTTACATACAATAGCATGATAAAGCTAGCTTAATATTTTAAGAAAAGAGAGCTCAATACTATATTATGAATGGAACATATACCAAATTGTGTTTGTACCTTTTATAATATGCATAAGTGATGTATTAGATGGCTAGTGTACACTATAGAATTGACAAATCATTAATTTGCATTATTTGTTTATTACAGCAGTGGTTTTTATGTCCAAGGGAGAACATGTGCTGATAATACCATGTTACCATAAGTTTCTCTAAATACAAATATTTGCCAACTACCAAAAAAAGTTTTTTTTTAAATGTAAATATTAAGTAAACGTATATGAATATACTATATAGACCCTTTTACAGTTGGTAAACAAGGTGACGTATTTGTGTGGGCGGGGCTTAGCTGGAGGCAGAAAGATTCCCTTCAACACTTGAACAAGCGGTAGCTAGCGAGTTTTCTTAGCTTGTTTTTTTAACAGTGGCTGGAGAAAATCTGAATATATCTGCTTTATCCGAATATTTAAGGTCACTCACTGTCCGGGACCGCGATAATTATTTGAAAAAGTTAACTTTAATGGACGGAACCAGATTGGTCGACCCGTACACAATCACTCATTGGATGGACGATCTGACAGGATTACCTCCGATTGAGTGGCCTGACATCTACACTTAACGTTACCTGAAAGAGAAACCGAGCGTGTAAAGTAAAGAGAAACTGAGGGCGTATAAATCCTTAGATTAAATAAAGAGTGACATTACAGTAAAATTATTATTAAGATGTAAATATTTTCTAAAAAAAAAATTCCGAAGACTGCAAATTAATTATAAAATTACTTTATTTATTCTTTCTTACCATGTCCTTAAATTCCGGTCAAAATTAATCACAACAATGTATATAAAATGTTCTCCGTCGATTCTGGCAACTAACAACACAACAAGACGACATTTTAAGCTCCTTTTTACTCCATTTGAGTAGCCGACCCTGTGTTGGTTTGTATTAGCCGCCTCCACTTTTCCGTTTATTTTGCCTCCAGCTAGCGCCGTGATGTACCTGTGACGTCCGCGCAAAAGGGGTCTATACTATATAACCATCCATGAAAATAAAACACAATTACTTATTAAGATATCAATTATGATATCTTATCCATGCAAAACCAAAAACATTCTTACTGAATTAATATCCAAGGTTTGTGTAACTGTTGGTATAATTGTGTTAGTTTCATAATACATTTTTGTTTGTTTGTTTGTTTTTTCTCCTTTGCAGTAGATTGGGTAGGTAGCATCAAGTTTTAGCAGAATGTGTGTTCTCATGTATGACATGATATGGCCTGAGGGTCTGAGGTGAAAGAAACACATGTGAAATTACTGTCAGTCACTGCTGGCAATGAGCCCAGGACCTACTGCCACCACATGAATGCAGTGAGCAGGTATCACATTTGTACTTTAAATGAGCAATCACAACAATAAGCAGAGTGTTCACTATAACCTTATCTGAACTGCATTAGAGGAGGACACAATAGTCACTACATTATCTATTTAAGACCTTAAGTGTGCAGTAAACTGTCTATTTGTTCAAGGAGATTTATTATTATTTTTATTTATTTTTTGATGGTACATGCAGTATTCTCTAAGTCATGTGGCTATAGTGATGTTAATGCATGAATGCCTTTCCAAACATCATAGAAGCCACATTGATAGTGGTGTGTGTGTGTATGTGGGACAGATCGCAAGCGTTGTGTTACATTTAGGTGTGACATGGATCAGTTACAGCGTCACTGAGTGCATTCACCCTTAGGGTGAATACAAGTGTCTTTGTGTGTGTGTGTGTGTGTGTGTGTGTGTGTGTGCGTGTGCCCTGATAACCCCTTTGGCAATTTGTTCAAATCTTGCTTAAGGGCAAAACTGTCCTCAGCCATCGGAGAAAGATTCATTCTGGAACATCTGTCATCGTCTTTGATGAAGGCAGGCATGTCGACACATAAACTACTGCATGTTTGTGCACCAAAACTAGTGAACACACACGCACACACATACATACACACACACACACATGACTCGCCAGACTGGATTTTCCACACATGTTCTGGGCAAGTCCCTCCCTTGCTAAATCAGGAATGCTTAGGCATAAAGCACGCTGGTTGTGTTGCTCTTTATGTTTACTTTAGCTATACTAGTGGGATGAAACTGTCAAAACAATCTGTAAATTTTACATAAAATCCCTTTGAAGACACCATCATTAAATTCATTTGTAGATTATGCAAAAACAAGTATGATCATAAAATGGGTATCAATTTTGTTTTTATTCTTTTTCATACTTGTGAGTCATATTTTCATATAGTCAAAATTGTCGGCTTGTCAGTATGTGTTAAAATCAGTATGTGTGTGTTTGTGTGTCTGTGTGTGTGTGTAGAGAGAGAGAGAGGGAGACTTACTTCTGGATACTCTAACCAGCTCCGAAACACTAAAGACCCCTGATTTAACAAAGCTGTCTTCCAAGTAAACTGTGGGAGATAAGAGAATTTTCTTTAGACACATGTCCTTACTTAAGACATACACATGAGGACATTTCAAATTCTGTGTATTTGGTAAGCAGGCATCTTAGTTTTCACAGATTAGATTAAACAAATAATCTTTTGTCCATACTGCCATTTAATGTTTTCTTTCATGAACATAACAACATTAACTGTGACTTGTAGTATGTACAGGCTAGATGGATTAGGTTCAGAGAAAGCCAACTAATACTTAACACTGCATTCTAGACTCATGTTTAAAAAAGACCAGCCCCACAGGGTCAGCCTCACAGAGCAAGCCAGGTTGTCAGAGTCTGTCCCACAATGCACCGCAAAGCCCAATAGGAAGTGCAGTGAGGGCCAGGGTTTCCATAGTAGCAGTACTAGTTCAGTCTGAGTTGTGGCCCGAGAGCTTTATTTTACTTGGCAGGGGCAAACGCACAACCTACTCTTGAGGTAAAGAACTAATTACACTCTCCATTATTTTAACTGCCAAAAAAAACAAAAGAAAGGAAAACACAGGTGAGTCCAAGGGAACCAACACAGGTTTAGCTGGCATGACAAATAAACACTGTTAGACGGGAACCGCTACTCACTCCAGATGCCATCAGAAAAACCTGCTCAAACTAAGATCTGACACGACTGGTGATGTCATGACATGGCTTGTTTTATATATATATATATATATATAGCAATTTTTGTTTTTCTTGTAAAAATCACAGACATTACATGGTGTCTTTGCAGTTGACTTTAATTTGTGCAGAGAACTAAGTAAAATTATGGTAAAATCCAACATATTCTGATCAAATAAACCTGTTTCTCTGAAAGAGTTGAATTTGAGGGCAATTTATTTATTGTATTTTTTTGGCAACTGTGCAAAGTTCATAGTTTAGCTGCAGTGAAGCTGCTAAATATTCATATTAAAAACATATTTGAAGAGTTTATTTGAGAACTCATTTGAAGGATTTGTTAATGGCAAATTTTGCAATATATGTTTTCTCAATACCCAGCAATAATATCACATCATGGTGTGTCTGGGGATTCCTCACCCCCCAAAAAAATAAATAAAATGAAAAATGCACAATTTAAAAAATAGATTTTATATGACTGTGGTAACCAAAATGAAATAACGAATAATGAGACTGAAACAACCGGATGTCATGCAGGGTGGTTTGCAGATTTTTTTCTTAATTGTTTTATGGTGTGTCATTATCAAGGGTACACCAGCACCTGGCAGTAGTTTACTGCAGAAGTGCATTTCGATATTTTGTGTTGACATACCTGGAGGGTTCTTGCCAGGCTCATTGTTGCTAGGACTTCCTGACTGTTGCAAGTCTGAAAACACAAATAAAGGTGGTGGATTAAAACACAAAATCCAGAATTATCAGTAGATCTACAGATGACAGTACTGCACTTGACTGTAATTTATCATCCACTTGCAGTGTTTTTTAACAAATCGTAAAAAAATCTTTATTAGAACAACAGAAATACATACTGTATAAAGAATAATTAAGATCCAAAAACTACACTTAAAACTGGAATTTGGAAAGAGGTAAAGAAATAGAGAGAGAAATAAATCCCACCTCCTCAAAAATGACCATTAAACAGAGTAACAAATACGGAATGTTCTTGGCTTCAGCTCAACAATGACAAAGAAAGGAAGGTAACAACATACATTAATAAGAAAAAAAAAGCCTTCTCTTTTTTCTAGTGCATTTGTGAGAATTTTTAAGAGCTATGTCTGCATTAAGCTTCAATGTTTTTTGTTTGATTGATTGATTAGGAGCAAGCTGATCTCTGATTGGTCAGAAGCATTATTCTGAGACTATTGTGACAGTGCCCGTTCCTATGCCAACCCCCCAATTCACATACAAGTTCTACACCATCCATCAGTCTGCTTAAAGACATCTCCTACCATGCCGATGCCCCAAGAGAGAGAAAAAAATGGTGAAGGAATGGTTTGCATCTCTAAACACAAACATGCATAGATGTTGAGTGATTAAACAGAGCACAACAATGGAGCAGCTGGCACACACAGTTAAACAGCTCTAATCCACATACACTGCTAGGACACACAATGATATAAACTAAATTAACCATGGTTAATTTAGCAGAATATTAAATATTATATATATATATATATATATATATATATATATATATATATATATATATATATATATATATATATATATATATATATATATATATCCCAGAAACACTCTAAGCTTCTCACAGCACAACAACCCTTGGCACCCAAAAGGCCTGCCACTTGTTTAAACAAATAAACTGTCCAAGAAGAGAACAAGGAAGAGAGAAGGCAGACTGAGGAGGGGAAATTAATAATTTCTTTCTTTGCACAGTAACCCACACACACAAAAAAAAGGAAGGTACAATAGTATTTTTCTAAAGAAAATGTGAGCTGTTTGCCTGTGTTAAACTCTTCGCCATGATGGGACAGTGCTCTGAATAGATTCCATGGTTTTCCAGTAGTCTATATTTGTTATTCAAAATGGAAAACTGGAACTAGGACTTTGAATATACAGTCTTAAGCTTATTTATGATTTTGAATATGAGACAACATAGTTTAGGGACCAATTCTCTCTTTTAACATAGTTGCTTATTAGCATGAATGTTACAAGCATATTGGCTGTTTAATAGTATCTATAAAGCACATATAAATGCTTTTTTCTGCATGACCTTATTTTAGATCTCTTAATCCTACCCCACAGTTAAACTAATAATTAATAAATAAAATAAAATAATAAGCAATTTGAGCTCTCAATTCTGTCATTCTTACTCACCCGCATGACTTTTCAAACCTGTATAATTTTCTGTCCTTTGTGGAACATCTCGAACATCTCTTTTCTTTATCCAAACAATGTAAGTCAATGGATAACAAAATAGTTTGGTTTATAATTTTCTTCAAAAATATATTTTGTGTTCAGCAAAGTCTATGCAAGGGAGGGTAAATGATAACAGAATTTATCTTCTTGGGTGAGGTATACCTTTAAAGTTATGGGTTTGTTGAACAGTCAAAAGTATTAATGACGCTTGCCTTGGCAACTTAAAATGAAGACACCTGATCTCGGATCATATCTAAATGAATAGAAGCATGATGAGCTCATTGCAGATCGTGTGAGCTTCATAAATACGATGCGTCAATGTATCTTTGTGCTACCTTATCTGTTGGATAGCATCCATACAGCTGTCACAATTACACCTTCTGCACTTTTTCAACCCGCAATGTAAGGTAATGTCATTATGGAGGATGAATAACTCCAATACCTGAATCTGGGATCTATGAACTCAAACCTGCAAGCACAAACACTTACACTTGGCTCCGTTCCTGTGTAATCTAAGCAGTCTTTGTTTTCTGCGTGGTTGAGAGCTATCACATACTTCAGCAACTTTAATTCAATGTATCACACCCGCAGCCCGCGCACGCAAACGCACGCGCAAACAGACCTGGCGTGTGCATACCGTCGACATTTCAGGAGGAGGCGTCTGGCAGCCATTTTAGAAAGCTGCACACATGTACTGTTCTGTTTGCCAAAGAAACAAGGCCTGAGCCAAGAACGCACTCTCTCTCCTCCTCTTACTCTATCCTGAGTCCGGAGCCAAGCAGAGGGAGGGAGAGCAAGAGAGAGAAAGAGAGAGAGACAGCAGAGGAGACTAAGAGGCAAAAATATTTCCTAATTATGGGCACTCCTGGCCGAAATTATGAACGGTACAGCTGCAATCTTGAAAATATTGTGTGTGAGTGAGTGACACCCAGCGTCTGAGAGTGTGTTTGTGTTCACTAGCCACTCAGCCACTCTTGTAACCTCACACTATGGCTGTGACATCAGTGCACATACAGTTAAAAGTGCCTATCTACATCTACAATGTGTATCTTTCTCTATCTGATACTATCCACTTTTTCCCTCTCTTCATTACGGCAATTGTTGATAAATCACAGCTCTTTATCAAAGTTTACTTTAACCCAAACACAGATATAGTGAGCAGCATGCCAGCTTTAGAGCTCTAGAGAGTGAATGGCAGATAAGACTTGTGCCAGCAGGCATTTTATCTGAAAGCACAACTATAGATGACCTGATGGTCATTTCATAGAGCAGTTAATGCCACCTCACTTCTGTAAATTCATGTAACCATTTAATTAACAAATCATTCCCTTGGAATTATAAGGTTCTATCTGACATTTTTTGTTAAAATTGAGTTATTCACATATTCTTATTCTGTGACAACTTAGAACATAAAACATAAATAATAGATAATTCTATCTACAGAAGTCTTTGAAAAACTTTGAAGCTCAATATCCCAAAACTGTCCGGAATGCTGACAGAACATTGTAATTCCAAGGTGGCAAAATATCAACCCTTAAGGAATATTATTCATGCTAAGCGTAATGTCTATATTAAATGCTTTATGATTTATATAATGCAAAAGTCGTAAATGCAAATAAATAAATACTTGCTCTGTTCTGCAGGAATACTACACAACACACACTAGAATACATAAATGTTATTGGTCAAACAACTATTTTTTCCTTGTATAACGACCAATATATTTCTTATATTTCTTCTTACATAATAAAAAACTAAAACTTAATTTGATAACTGCATTGCTGCAATTTTGCTCAAAACTGCATTACAGCATTGTTTTGTAACATAAATATATTACACAAATGTGAATAAAGAAATATATTATACACTAGCATTCAAAAGTTTGTTAAGAGGGTTGGTAAGATGTTTAATGTCTTATGCTACCCAAGGGTGTAAACATTTATTCAATCAAAGATAAAATTAAAACAGCAATACTGTGACGTTATTACAATAACAAAATAACTGTTTGCTATTTTGATAAATTTTTAAATGAATTTATTCCTGTGATTACAAAGCTGAATTTCCTGCAGTCATTACTCCAGTCTTTAGTGTCACATGACTCTTTAGTATGGTGATTTGCTCTTAAAGAAATATTTCTTATTATTAGCACCCTAATAAAAAAAATAATAATACCTTCCTCCAAACTTTTAAGGGGTAATGCATATTATACAAATTAATATGGATTTAAATATTTCTTTAAATAGGCCTATTTAAAATACAAGTTAAGTAAATATAAATATTTGTAAATGTAAATGTTTAGTGGGTTTCCTGTTTTTGAAAATCTTAAGGTCTATAATTGGACTATTTTTAGGCTCTGATTAAATTACAGATCTGTTTTTCTCCTATCAAGTATCCTTTCACAAGGGTCTGAATGTCACACATCAGACTTTACACACACAGTCTGAAACATACACTGACCCTCTCTGAGACACAATCTGTCTACTCACACACACACACACAAACACACAACACAGAAACGGTGTGAAAGTGGGACCAAAGCCCGAATGACAGACAAATACACCCCGCCTCCCCCCAATTCTTACCAAAAAAAGAAAAGTTTATCCCCAGCCACACATCCTCAGTTGGCCTCAGTTTGCCGCCCGAGTTCAAGCACTTGATTGCAGACATGAAGAGGAGAGGCTAAAGTCAGAATCTCCAGGGATGAATGAATGAGCAGACAGAGAGAAAGAAAGGGGGTGGCAAAGAGAGACCGAGTTGAAAAGAAGAACCTAACAATAGTAGAGACGAGACGGGCTGTTAAATAGGAGTGGGGTGGATCATGCTAGGGCAAACTAGACATAGAAAGAGATATGAGAGAGAGAGAGAGATAGAGAGAGCAAGACTAAAACAAAAGAATAAATTGTGTGCATGTAAGACTGCCTTCTGCGGCTCAAAAAAAGCACAAATAAAAGAAGTGTCTGGGAAAACAAGTCACTCAGGGCACCTTACACACACACACACACACACATGTCCAACTTTGGGCACACGTATTCACAATAACACACTGTGTTAATAAAGACGTACAGCCATAAAGCGTACACAATGGCTGAGGTGCACACTGGATCACGCAGAGAGCGCTGATGTACACATGTTCCCATGTCAGCACAACACTGAACCCAGGGTGGCTCATCCGTCACGTTCAAAATAACCAGACCACTGTGACAGCACTGTGTGTGTGTATGTGTGTGTGTGTGTGTGTGTGTGTGTGTGTGTGTGCACTTTCCAGATCAGTAACAAAGGAAGCCTACAACTGCTGTGTCTGGCCTTACAAACTTTAGTCACACTTTCTTTCCAAAGGGACATTAGTTCCTAGTCATAACACACATCACTAAATTGACAAGTGTAGTTTTGCTTGGAATTTTCCCAAGTGTTGTTTTCCCATGCAATTTTTCCTGGTGAGCCACTGTACAACTGGGTCAGGCCACTGCGTAAAGTTGAGTCTTGAGTCAAACATTCTAATTAATTTATCGTGCTCTGGCCAAAGACTATCTGGCTCAGTGCAGTAGCTCAAAAGCGCTTGTCAATGTCAAAATGATTGAAATAGCAAATCAAAACAGAGAAGGCAGGATTTACTGTTCTGCACTGCACTTGAATGTGTATATGTTAATATAAGAGGGATATTAAACTGTCCCTCTAAAAGAGATGTGTAAAAATCCTTCTAAATAATTTACTAATTGTTATACACACCATTAAAGAAAAATTATAATATAACTTATGCCAGTCATTCATTAATGTTAATGATAAGAAAAAAAAAATAGACAGCATTTTTATATCTGTTTTGAGTTATATTTTTATGTTAGTAAGTGTTGTTAAAATTTGCTCTGTGCTTAATGAGCTGGTGGGTTTATGGTGTGGTGGACCGCTCTGTGCCAGAAACTCCAGGGCCACTTTTTAGACCTAGTCCGGCCCTGGTGTGCATGAAGTCGTGGGAGGCCACCATCGGCCTGATCCAACCGTAGCTGTGGCAAATGTCCAAGCCTTTTTGTATCCATCAGACGTGAGGAAGAGAGGAGTGAAGAGAAAGAGGGAGGGAAGAATGGAGAGACTGAGACTATAGATTCAATTATGCATGCACATTTGCCCATTCATGGAGGCTTCTACGGATGAGGCCGGAGGAAGCAGAAGGGGGGAACCAATGACATTCTGCTGTATGTAGCTCATGTTGAGAGGAACACTAATGAGGTGACACTCAGTGGTTGGAGTCCAGCCAAAACAGTCCATTAACTCCGCACAAGTAGTTAAGAGGAGGAGAGATGGCGAGGGGTGGCTTGAGAAAAACGAAGGAGAAGAAAGACAGACTGAAAAAAAGAAAAGTTGTGAATGACATGACGGGAGGCCAATGCTTGCATGGAGTATGTTTATTATTAGTTGCAGTATAGTCTTTGTGAAAATTTGGGCAAAACTACACATTCAAAGTCAGCTTCTTGACATGTGCAGTAAAAGGGGTTTTAACCCGACAGTAAAAATAATGTTACTAAAAATACTAAAAATTAAAAAAAAAAAACATAATAATGACTAAAATTATTAATTTTAACAATTAATAAAAGTAATTAAATCAAAACTAAATTCATAAGAAACAATCTATGACCTCACTTATCAACTAATCATTCGTTGGATATCTAAGTTGACAACTGTGAAAACTAATAACGCTCTGTGCAAACCTGTAAACTAAGACAGACCATTATGTCTTCTGTTTTCATCTCATGTTTACCCGGTTGGAAGAGTGCAAGCTAAGAACAAACATTTCTCTTTCAAAGAGTGTTGGCTTACACAGTGCAAGTCCTGGCAAGAATTAACCTTTCACGTGGTACACAGGTCACAGCTCTCAATGTTTATTGTTCCAAACACAACCAATCATCTAAAGCAATCGTTTATGTGTATTCTAGCAGTTAAAAGCTCACCAGGCTGCTATTCTCAAAAATTAAAAATTAAAAGCCAAATTAGCATTGCTCACACATCTGTGCATGTATACTTGGACACTCACAGTGTGAGAAGAAATCCTGTTCAACCACTTTGCTATGCTTCCACTGTCAGGACATGTCATAATAAGTGTATCTTTTTTGTACACAATGTGCAGTTACTCTCTTTAAAGCTATATTCACATGAACAAAATAAATGGCATGTTGAGGGATGATGAATCATTCAATGTTGAATTTATGAAGGAGCTCAATTACTCTACAATATAGAATGCACAGATTATACTAGCAGTCTAGGTGACAACATTTGCATATTGTAGCAAAACAAAGCAGGTTAGTCAGGATCTACACCAGCATGCTTCAGGGGTTTCTGTGGTTTAAAACAACAATTAAAAGTGCATTCTTTAGATATATATAAAAAAAAATTAAAAGAGTTATAAATACTGAGGAACACTTGAAGACAGGACACGGATGTGGCTGAGAACAGACTGAAGTTGCAGGCCACATTGAAAATTGTATGCTAGTTCGCTAGTGATTGGCACCGATACTGCTTATTTATAAGCGCCTAGTAAATAAAGTGCAGAAATAGTTTATTTATTTATTGTTCAATTAAAATGTTATGTCACTTTACCAGTTAACAAGGTATTGCCAATATTGAAGAACTAATTACAAGTGAAGAAAAGAATAATATACTGTTGAAGAAAATCAGTACAGATTGTGTTTCAAATCCAGTTGTTCTGTACGAGTTCTATTGCATGTTCACTGACATTTAACATTCATTGGCATTGCGTAAGGGGTTGTGGGCAATATCAGCATGCATGGATTCACGCTTTAAATCTAAAATCCAATGCAAAAGCATATCATCAGCATGCTTTTGACTTATAGTTTTAACATGTTGTGCTAATTCTAATCTTAGGAGTTTTAGGATGCACAGTATGCAAACTGAGATGCAGGATGGAAAAGCACACAGAACAGCATCCCTTCTGCAACTGAGTTTCCTTTAGCTAAAAGTCATCACAGTGCCAACCTCAGCTGATAGCCAAGCTTCCGTTTGTGGTGAAGGCCAATGGGGTGTCAGCTCAAACATGAAGAGGCGGGGCAATGGGCCAGCACAGTAGAGACATAGTACCCAAGTATGGCCTCACTCCAGCTGGGCCAGAGGCGACAGACAGCCACTGTTTAGCACCCATATACACACACAAACACACACGCAACCTAATTAGGATGTTGAGGGAATTATTGGATCATATAATGCCACATCTAAGGCAAGATCTTGGCCCGAAACAAAGAAGAAACAAAGCACACGCTCATTTAGACAGCTCCACTGGCACACGTTTCTGGAACAAGATGGGAGGAAACACTGAGTTTAATGTGTCATTACAAACATAAAAACTGACTCCCAACATAGCCAACAGATGTCTGAGCACTTTTATAGTGCTACGACACCACTAATTTCAGTGCACACAGAAAAAACCTCAGCCAGGGCTAAAATAGAGGCTGCAGGTGTCTCTCAGTGCAACAGCACTCTATTACCTGTAAACCACTCTTGACATTCAGTGCCCAGTTGTTACCTACATAAAATGCTGAATTATGAGTCCTTATGTCCTTAGTTTAGTCAGATGGTCCATTGATTAAGGGAAAACATGCTTCTGGTGTAAAGAAAGTATCTTAATAAGCCAATAGGGATCGAATTAAAAATGCATGCATCTAGAATTTTGTCGCTGTTAGTTGTGGCTTTAAAAGGTGAGTCCTTAACAATACGTAATCATGTCAGCTATTGTTTGAAGATTTTAATTTCTTCTGATAGTGGACCGCTAAGAACAGGATTGGGCACCCCTGCTATATGACCATTTCTGAAAAAAGATACATATTCACGAATCAAATCTTTACAGCCACCTTTGGCATGAGGCCTAAGATGAGCCTGAACTAAAATTAGCATGTAGCAAAATTTGATTTGAAAATTTGATATCTTTCAGGAGGTGTATTTGATATAACATGAAGGAAACATCAGCCTGAAAACCCATCATAAGAACCAACTGTATTCTTAGCATTTGGTCAACCAGTGACCTTAACCATAAGTTCGATTTCTCAATTATTTTGTTATTTTTTTCTGGGACAGTTATGTAATTGAGCTTCTTGAGAAAGCTGTCATATTTAAAACAAAAAAGCTTCAGTTTACAATATTTCTTTCTGGCAAATGTAGCAAGTGCATGAAACAGCTTGCAAAGACAGAATGGTGTTCCCCTGACAAAGCCTTTCCTGTGAAGAATGTCAGAAAGCCAGCGGTTGATGATTAATACAAGCATAATAAACCAGGCTCTCTTTTCACTCTGGAGAGTGCACACGACCGCTGCAAGGTCAGCAAGCAGGCGATCGGCCAATTGACTGGTCTTGCTGCAGCAACTGTCCAACAGCCTCAAAGAACTTCGGCTAGCTCACCAGAATGGAGCAACGCAATTCCATAATTCATGTGGCAGGATCCCTCATCCCTGGCAGATGCTCATGCAGGCAAATCCTCCATGTGCTTCTTTGGCTTGCCGGGGTGGCCTTGGGCTTCAACAGTAACATGTGGTTTGGCTCCAGTGCTAAGTTTATATGGGCGATGGTAAAAAGAGAAACCACTAAATTAATTTCAGATTCTGTTGTTCTAAAACCATAAACAATTTTACACAAAGCCTGGCATTAAAGAATGGGGTCCTGGAGCAAAATGAGGAATGCTTCCAATCACAAAACTATTATACAAACAGCTCTCTCTTCATACTTCTGTAACCTGCAAATCTCTACAAAAAAACAAAATGTCTCAACAAACATCTTGTTAAAAGTATGGTCAGCAGGTTATTTGAGAGTTCCAATTTCCTCTGAATGCTGTCTTTCAGGTTTTATCAATTCTAAGCAAACATATACAGTACAAAGATAAAAGGAGGCATTGTAATGGCTTGTGAGAGGTTACAAGACCATCAAGCAAACAGTGTCCAACTTTTTAGTTAACTACAATAAAAGTTACAGCAAGCATTCATGCAGTGTGGCAACGGCTACCCTTCCTCTCTTTAGGGGATGGAATGCAAAAGGCCTTTGTGTGCATTGTTTTTGGGGCAGGTTTCCAAAACACTAAGAAGATGTAAAGAACAATGCCAAGCTGTCATGCAGATGAATTCTCCTTCACCTAAAAGGTGGCATTTCTTAACAAACCTCCTAGCAGACACCTCTCAGAGGGAAAGGAAGCTGAGGAAGGCTTAAGAAAAAAGGGGGAGACCTCAAAGCAGCATTAAGAGGCCTGAGATGTTAGTTCGTGGTTTTTGTTCACATGACCTCAAAAGGCAAGTTCACATGCTAATCACATAAGAGCTCTTTTGTGAAAACGTTGTAGCCTCTCCTTCATAAGAATGGAGTGGCGGATGGAACTCTTAGTCCCAACAGTCAACTTTTCCAAGAGCCAACTCAGGAATTTCCCGTCCGGCATTTTTTCTTCTCCTGTTGTTTTTTTTTCCCACTTCCTCTGTTCTTTGCGACTTTCTACTTGACCTAACGTAAGCAGACCTTTTTCTCTTAACAGCCAAACCTGTCACCTTCTGTTGTCCCAGTTTCTCTTTATTAGCAATGCCGATCAATGGGTCAAAGGTGACCACGTTGTCACACATCGGAAATGCCTTGCACTTCATGTAAACGACTCAGGAAGAAAAACAAGATGAAGGAGAGAGGGGTCTTCTTCTTTGTGTTTTGTAGGATTCAGAGGCAGGGCTCAAGGGAAGAAGTGAAGAAAAGGAATTGGAGGGAAACAACCTGATGAGCTCACTGTACATGGTGTGATGTGATCTAGTTTTTCAACACAGAGCAACCACCCCTCCAACACACCCCTGAAGAGCTCCAGTGCACCAACACATTGCCACTGTTCTAGACAACACACACATTGTTTCCATTCAGTTACTGCTGCATGTTGGGAGATCAGGGCTCAGAGGCACACCCTGTCATCAATTCACCTCAAGAAGAATTCTAATGGCCAGAACACTTTTAAGCTTTTTTACAGCCCAGGTATGCTACCATCATGTGCATTAATTATTATTGCCTTCAGCAATTTTCCATCGTCTGAGGAAAAACCCCAGCTACATTTTACTGCCTTTTTTCTGCCCTGTATGGCACTGCTGTAAACACATAAACGTTTGATCAGCTACCTTTTCATTTCATTACAGAGTAAAACTACCACATAAATGGATACATCATTGAAACTGTAATATAATTATACAATGCTATAAGTTACACGTGGTTCCCAGCATGTGGTTCAAAAGATCCCTAATTAACTTATCAAAATTTATTTTAAATTACAAATTAAATACACATTTATATGTGTGAATTCAAGATCCTATGCATAATTAACATTTTTCATATTATTGTACTCATTATTATTTTTTAAATGAACATCATGTTATTGACTCAAAAGGCAATGATAACAAATGCCTTCGCTCAGCACTTGGTGTTTATTTACTACATGTTCATAATTATTTCACCAAACCAGAAATGGACGTTTTACACAATCAGAAGCAAGTTCTATAACTCTTGATGTTCTTCTAACTGACATGTAAGAATGTACTGCCCACTTGATTCTAAATAATTAGCATGGCTTTTGCAAATATAACAACAACTCGTAACCAGTGTAAGCAACAACGGTCCATAAATTTGTTCTCCCCACAATAAATACTGTTGCTTTATAAAAGTAGAAACGGATGCTCATATGATACTCCCCTAGCGCTTCCCTGCAGAGGCTGTAAAACGTTATCTGTGCAGGGCCTAGACATGCCATTGCATCATGGGAACTGGAGGGGATATCAAAGAGCCACCATTGGATCTAACACAATAATCCACACTCTTGGCAACTTTTTGCATGTACGTAAGGCCCCCAGCCTTCAATATTGGACTTTTTTTCCAAATGTTCCCTAGAAGTGAGGTCAATCTTGTTGCTGACACCAGTGGCAGGCGTCAGGCAGCAGGGCTTCGGCCACATTCCCAGGCGGTTGGCAGAGGTGCTGCAACATTTCCCATCCGTGGCCTAGGGCCGCAATCCAAGCCACTCGAGTTTGGCATGCCTCACCTGGAACAGCCCATGCCTCCATTCGTAAATATTTACTATGGCAAACCCGGGAGGCCATAGTGTCACATCACTAAAAGTACAGTAAAACAGATTCTCCACAAAGCTAAAGCAGATACATAAGCGAAATGCTGGGGGAAGGGCCTTTATGTAAGCTTTTTCATGCTGAGCACACAAAGAGAAGTGCATGCAAGGTGGGTTTTTTATCATTTGAAGGAATTATACAGATCGTATGTCACCATATGGAATTCCTTTTACACATAATGCATTTCCTTCATGGAGACAGTCTGTGAGAGGCCATATAGCATGTCTACAGGGAGCACTTTTTAGGACAGAGAAAAAACTCCAGTGACTTGCAATGCACGTGGGGTGGGGGTGGGGGCCTCCAGCAGGGGCGGTCTCTTCTCGCAGAAGAGAAATATGCCATATGCACTCGTTGAACTGGGGCCTGCGCTGGCTCCTCTCAAGGTTATTAGAAAATCCTGTACACCAAGTAGCCAGTGCAAAAACAAACAGTGCAGAAGCAAACTTAAAGAGAGTTCTGCCATGATCTGTGACTTGATTGGAACTTACTGAATAGCCCCACACAGTCAAACTAAACTTTCCATGATGATTTGAATAGAAGGAATTCACTTAGTTTGTCGTATCGGACGCCTCATAATGGCAGTGATTTGTCTCAGCCCCAGATAGCTGAGCTGCTGCCTTTGACACAGAGTTTCCTTCCCCTTCAAAGCGGCTAGCGCCAGGGCCGAGCATCCGTTGCTGCACCCCTGGGCCCTCATCCACACAAAGGTAGGAAACGTCAGCCACAGCGGTTTGCATTGTGACCGGGTCTCTAAATCACATGCACTGCACTTCATGCAAGTTTCACAAGAGGAAATTATGAACACAACAGTGGCTTGTAAAGGTATCTGCCCACAGCCATTAGAGGACTCGGGAAAACCAGGCAACTAATTGAGTAACGACACGGCCTATTTCAGTGGCATCAAGTCATAGTGTGCTGTAAACAAAGCCGGAACATCTACAGAAAAAAATCTGTATAAAAAAATATACTGTCAGGGCCAGGATGGGCAAATCAATTCATTAAGGATTAATCATCTGTTAAAACAGGAACATTAAGTCTAAATAAAGGAATATGTCACAGTAGAAATAATTTAATAATATTACCAGCTTACTTGTATTGGTCACAGCAAAGTATATGAACTGCTGGGGGATTTCTGTCAGCTTGCTCTCATTAGGGGGTGGTTAACCTGTCAACATTTCTTCCGTGGTCTGAATAGAGCCATACCTCGATAGGCAGTAAATAAACAAGCAGCTAGATGAATTGGTTCCTTTGCATTAACAGACCATTAGCACCTCATAAAGAAGCTCTTTTCAGTTTTACTACAGATTAACCCCCGTCTTCATAAAACCAGGCCCAGGAACTCATCTGCCACAGGTATCTTAGACCTCACAGTGGGAAAGGGGCTCTGTGATATCAGCCTAAGGAATCTTTTGTCTCTCCAGACCCACAGACAAGGACATCCATGTTCACTCAATCATGGCTCATGCCATTTTACCATGTCATAAATTCTTGCATCATGCAGAAAGATGGGGAAGAAAGAAACTTCAGGTACCTGGTTAAAAGGACTTCAGCTCATTTGGTCTTGTGAAAAGAGCACACAAGTGAAAGAAGTGCTTTTAGAAAAGAAAGTTTCAGGTGCTTTTAACAGAGACTGTAAGGTAGAAGATAAACTAGGTCATAAATATCATGACAAGGCACAACGACTTTCCAATACATAAAAGGAACCTCTGCCGCAACAGAAGCAAATACAGATTAGATATCACTGGAAGATGTTTACTCAAACTGTTCATTTTCACAAGAGACTGTGGGTGACTGCTCCTTGGATTAGCTGTGGTTTTATTAGCCATCTTCTCTGGCTGCTCTTTGACAAATTTGTAAAATCTAATCTTGAGTGCTTCCGCTGAAAGAAAAGGGTTGAAACAAATGAAATAACTAAGCTTTATATATATGGCTGACTGGTAATACACCACTAGTACAACTTCATGTACACAACCCTCCCAAATGTCTGAAGTGGGCAGGCTTAATGACAAACCAGACAAATGTGATGGAACATTTCAGCAAGTAAACGATTTGCTATCACCTTATTTAACCTTGGCATCTGCGACTAAAGCTCAGTGGAAGACGTCCAGAGTGTTAACCCTTAGTGCACATGAGGTAAAATCCCTGAGCTGCTGTGTACTTGAATCAGCACTTCATAAAACACTGGCCTTGGTCATGGGAATAAGCACTGAGTGCTTTAAAAGACCAAAAATACTTTAATTAAAAACACAGCTACAGGATTTGAGATAGTGACAATCAAATCTCTATCTTGCTCTTTTGAAGATTCCTTCTTTTTTTCTCTGTGTGTGTGTGTGTGTGTGTGTGTGTGTGTGTGTGTGTGTGTGTGTGTGCAAATAACAGAATAATGACTTTAGCAGGTAAGTCACATCCCCCAGAGTACTTAACAGGTACTGAGCAGCCTCCAACGCTATACACATTGAAGTAAAGTGTTTTAAAGACTGGTGATATCTGACCTTTGACATATTAACTGTTTCCTGTCATGCTGAAAAGTGAGAATGGCAGCAATAACACTAAATGCTGACCTCACTGTGATCCTTCTGCTGGGCCTTATAATCATATGGCTTAACAGCACAGATAAAGTTGTTTTCTTCAAATAGTGCTGCTGCTATCAGCTATTGTAATGACTGATTATGTAATGAATGAGTTGAAGAAAAAAATATTTATAGAACCTTAAACATCATCGTCTCAGTTTGATTATTGTTGAACATGTTCTCTGTGTGGATACTAAACATTAAAGTTAGTTAACAGCCTCAAGACGAAACCAACTTAAATGTTTTACTACATTTGAATTAGGTTTTTGAATGCCATATCGTATATGATATAAAACAGCAATAGAAAGGTTTAAGGAAGGAAAGCACAGCCCCAACTTCGGTTTGCAGTGAAATCACTGTGCTCATAGTTAGTTCGGAAAGAGGGCCAAGGATAATATTAGGCTAGCATGCTAAGATAGGTGATACAACTAAGAGGTATTATGATTGGCAAAATATATGAAGGTAAATGACCACCCAATGGCTGGAGTAAACATTCGGGCAGTATATTACACTCAACTCAATGCTTTCCCTCAGTTAACCTGTAACAAGGAAATAAATTCCCCACTTCTCAAGGTTTTACATTGTCCTGTCTCTTTTCCTGTAACTCAGCTGCATCAAACAGTGTTTCCTTATGATATGATTTGATGTCACTTGATGTTAGGATGTCAATGGCAGTTTCACTGTTTACGAGTACAAGAAGGTGATAGAAGCCATCCAGATAACACTAAGCTAATTCTTAAACGCTGTCAATCATGTATAAGTAGGGCCAAATCTATTAGAGCATATGAAAGTCACGGTGCTAGTCATCGGTTTACATTCTGTCTTAGTGGTTTCTACTGCGTGGAAAGAGGATAAGCATCAGCCTGGCTTTATCTCTCCAGCAGCACTCTGTAGAAGACATAAACATTTGTGTAATCAGGTCTTAGGGGCCTCTGTTGGAAAAGGGGTGAAAGCATGCCGTCAAGATGGGAGGTCATTACAGTAGGTTATACTCCTTTGTTAAAGAAGAGATGATGATTAAAAGAACTAAATCAAAATGTAAGTCTTACAGAAAGAGGTCCAAATTTATAGCAGATTCTTTAAAACTCCTAATACCATTGCTTGCCCACAAACAACAAGCAGGCACTCATTTACGTCCTCTATACAATAACCATAATTTTAATATGGTGACCAACTCAGACTGATAAAGCAGTGCGTACAAACAATGCTGCATAAAAAAATTCTGGAAGCCTCTTGAAGGGGTTGGGAGGGTGGGGCGAAAGAGCTCTCTGTAATACCTGGCAGATGACAGACATGAGTATGTGAGATATGTCTACTCATTAAACTGCAGCGACCAGCAAAGCTCCCAATGCCAAACATATCACAGTGAAACTGTACAAGTGACTTTAAAAAGCATCAATGTCTTCCATGTGTATTATGGACATTGCAGTCAACCAAAAATAAAGTAATAGGTAAGTATTCCAACTACAATAGGGACTACATTTTACATAGGGGGACAGCTATCACTGCTTTTTTACAACAATTTTGTGATTACTTCCAGCACTTGGCCTTAAGGCAATTCACAGCCATGCTAATATTCAGTAAAGCTGCCATCTTACTTGTGCAATGTTGTTTAATTATGTAATGCACATTTCACCTACAACAGATCATGTTTTGCCAGCATAAACACACATCTGACTGCCAACCAAATTCCTGAGTGTGTACATGCTGACTAACATAAGACAGCAACAGTGCCTCAAATGGGGCTAAACGAGTCACCATGTTCTCAATCATCTCATTACCAGCTGAGCGAACGCAGCCAAGAATCACATCACGCACACTGTAGTATATGTAATGCAATAACTTGAACTAATACGTTCAGTACATGCTATTTTACATGCTGGGTCTTATTGGATATAGCTGATAAAAGACCACTATAGATCACTAAAATGCCAAATAAAACAGAATTCTTGTACAGTCAAAGTGATTCCTACACTCCTCTTTTTAAACAGAACCAGTGCCATGTCCTGTAAACATGAATAAGTGGACATTTGTTAGGTCAATGAGTCTTTAGTTCGTTGTCCCTCAAGGTACCAATAAAAAGAGAGAGAAAGAAGGAGAGAGAGAGAGAGAGAGTTGACAGAAAGAGTTAAACACTAAGAGTCTCTCAAGCTTGACAGTCATGTATACAGTGCAGCTTACAGCTATTCAGCAGGTGACTCTCAACCCTTTAGCCTGGTATGCAGCTTATTTCCTGATTACAAGTACATGCAAGTGAAGCTGTAAGAGAAAGAAAGGTTGAGTGAGATGGTGGGAGAGAAGTTAGTTCTTAGAAGATTTTAAATCCCACAATCTCCACTGGGATGTGGGTCCAGAAGTGTTGGTACTTGTGTTCCTTTAAATCACTGAAAACTAGACTGATGTATACTGCCACTAACCAAACGGATTTAAAATCTTCTAGGAACAAACACAAGCTTTCCAATACGCTACTCAGTAGTCAAATATAGGTGTGTTCACTATTTTACAGATCACAGGGAAGCTTGTGAAGTTTGTCGCAGCAAAGCAATGTGAAAAACTAGTCAATTTCATAGTTTACTAGTTGGCTTAATAATCTTATCTGATTGAGTGGTATATTTAGGCTTGTTTTGGTACAGTCGGAATGAAACTGAATGCAAAAGGCTCTATACTGTAATTTATTGTTATTTTGTACTTTATTTTTTGTATAAAAATACAACATTTGTGGTGAGATGTTAAAGACAGTGATCCAACGGTTGATCTTTGTACTATGAATATAATCACAACATACAGGACCAGAACATATGCTTGCTTTAACAACACGGGTACAATATCAGATTCTGTATTGCTCCAAAGTACCACCATGTCTTCCCCTGTCCTCATCTCTGCTTTCAATTTTAAGTCTGGAGAGCCATAATGGCCAGCGTGTTTTTGCGGTTGGTTGAAGCATATGGTGTGTGGTAGCGTGTGGCTTCTATGCTCGGGTGAAAGGAGAAGATTGTGAGATTTATTTCTGTAAAGTTACAACAATAGTGCTGGTTTATATTAGTGTCTGATTTAAGTGGAATGGCCTCAGCCACCAGAACATGAGACGTATCCCCGGTGGAAGGGTCACACATCACTGAGCCACATGTTAAACATCATGTAGTGGGGAATGATGATCTAGTAAAAAAATAATTGCAAATTTCACTGAGGTTTATAGATGTATTATTTAAAGTTGATGAAATGGAAGTAGTGACAGACTTTTCGTCTGTGAATAATCAACAACAACAACAACAAAACAAATTGAAGAAAGATCTGAGACTTGGTTCTATCTATGCTTGTTCATTGGATGGCAGCAGATATGAGTGCAATCTGTCTTGGGCAAAAGGTCTGTTGTCAATTGTATAAAATAAATATCACTTTTCTCCCACTGTTTCTGTGACGTTAACTATCAACCACCTTTTATATACAAATACAAAGCTGCCACTTCCTATTTTTCAAAAAGAGCAAATGTATGAACTAACTGATAAAAACAGAGCTACTTTTACTCAAACTATAAGCAGTATAATTACTGTGCTTAATATATAAAACATGTTTTCTGCACCACTTTTCACCTGTGTTCATGCTGTGCCTGGCTGCTTGTAGAGTTTTCAGTTTTCTTTTGTTTGGCTTCTCCCTTATCAATCCCCCTCCTGAGTTAATCTCTCCTCACAAAGCTCTCCATTTTGTGTTCCTTTCTAGAGATACTGTTACATGCAGCCCAGACACAACTTTGCAGGGCTGGGGTGGGTTGAAGGAAGAGCGCAGGGCCGATTAGCGCACTTCCACCCTCCAGCAGTATGCGATACATGTGCACTCCGTTTACTCCCTCAGTGCACGCTTTGTGCCGTACCACCGGAAGAGTGGGACGAGCAACCAGCCGGTGAGAGGAGATGATGTCATTTGGCGGGAATGCAGATGGCCGGATCAGTGAAACATGGAATCATACAGGGTGGACACAAGATGTTGTGACACTTAAATACTTAATATTTCTGTTCCATATATAGAGAAATGAGTTTGTAGTATACCTTGTAAAGCAGTCCAATAATGGTTTGTAGTATAAATGACCAGTGTTGACATGCATAATATCTTTATTTTTGATGTTATAAGAATTTACATTAGCAAATGCATTAATGTGAGTCAGAAGTGTCCACAAGCATTCATTTAATTTCCCACAAATGCAGCCCTCTGTATGTGTTCAGTTCTAGTAGATGGCTATCAGCTAGACTGAGGGGACTTATCTCAAACGCAATTGTGCTATGATCTTATCTGTCTTGTGTGTGTTGTTTATCTTTGTTGACATGGAGGCTTGGAGTGGAGTGTGAGGGTTTGGAGTTCCCCTGCACTGCTAATCTAGTGAAACGGCCAAGTGTGTGTGTGTGTGACAGTTGGAGATGGGTTGTTTCGAGTAGCTCGAATTGACACAACATTTAGTCACCCCCCTCACAAACCTTCAAGAGATCAGATGCATGCTTTCTGGACAACCTTTCAGTTGACCACTGGCTTTAGGGTCATTCTGCGTGTGTCTTCATTCTTCTTTCTTGGAAAAAGGGAAGGGGGAAGAAAGGAGGAATTTTCTCATATGCAGAAAAGGGAGGGACAAGAGAGACCCCCACACAGGGAGCTGGTATGAAAGACAGCGCAAAAGAGTGAGTGAGAGAGGGAGAGCTGACAGGATCTTTTCCTCAGAGGAGAGGAGTGATAGGCCCTGTGTTTACACAGGTGTTTTACGAGCTTAGCAGATTGAGCCGTACGTTCCGCAGCATCTTACTATAAATAATGCAGTGCACATACACGTACCTCACATCCAAACCACAAAATGCACAAAACACAGAAAATAAATGTTTGACTTTCAAATAGAAAAATAATTGCCACTGAAAACTAAATGACTTTTGTCACTTGGCTCATGACAGCACTTATAAACTTTTAATTGTTGCTGAGGATGTATATTGTATAAGCAACTACATTAAAGAAAGAAGTGGCCCTTTTTTCCATATTGTGGCTTCTATTCTTTGGCTTAGACAAAAAAGTTGTCTGTATTCACTGTCAGTATTCAACTGAGTAAACCACTGCATTATCAGCTGATAACACACACTAACCTTTGAACCTTTTGATATGTGGCATCTTTGAAGTTGCCACACCCAGTTTACACAATATACAGTATATACTGCTCATAAAGTGTGTAAGCGGTCTGTCAATGAATAGCACAGTGTCTATGTCTAACCAGAGGTGTTTGAAACTGTTCTATTATATGTGTAGTGTATGTGGTCAAACTGAAGGAGAGTTATCTTGGCAGTCAGGCTTATGATCAGGGTTGATGGGGAGCATGCACAAGGGGCGAGTGGAAATCATCCAATCAGCTTTCTGTACTGCTCAGTAAAAGCAGATTGCTCCAAAAACAAGTACCAAACCACCATGAAACCCACTATACAAACAACCATTGAGAGGCCTCTGAAAATGACTCATAATTAATCAGTCAGCATTTTATTTTGAGCAATTTCTAGAACTCATTTTACTGTCTCCTTAGGATAAATCATGTTTGCTCCCTATCTGTAAAACTCTCAAGATAAGAGTATTGGATAAATTAATAATTGTAAATTTAGTTTATAACAACCATGCCAAACATTCGCGCAAACTGCATTAATACCATGCTAATGTAAAATATTAATGTATGCCTTATTTTTTTATATCATATACTGTAAACTGTAAACATGCTTTTAAGGTTTAATTATAAAAAGCTATAATCCACTACTTGACAGGGTTTCAGAGGAATTTCAAAGACTTTGTATATTCCCGCCATTTTGTAGGCATGTCATTCGCTGTCAGAAGCAGAACTCACCTCAGATTCAGTGGAATGCAGCTGTGGCTCCACCCATCATAGTGTTTCACCTCAACAAGCCGAAACTACAGCTGGGAGTAAACTCACTAAGGCAATTGCTCCAAATACTGCTCTGTTATGAGCCTGCATGGCAAACTACAACACATACTTTATACTTGAACTAGTATTTGTGTGTAAAATAAAGTGTTTGGAATGAGAGAATAAAAAATGTAGACTAGTGAGAAGATTCAACAGATATATGCCCTGTGTGCCCTGTGCATCCTAAACAAACCCAGGCTCACACACACATTTATAACACTGATCCCACCCCACACTCCATAAATACACCTAACTGCCCTAATAGTTTATAACATTAATAATGTATCTTACTGTGTTGAGTGTTACCTCACTTAAACACACTGCAAAATGTTGCTATGACACTCCCACAGACATTCTAAAAACTAGTACAGGATGTCTTGAAGACTGAAACCAATATCAGCACTAAAACTAAGCAAAGTTTTAGGAGTCAGCCACATGTAAATAATACTTAAGCATTGTTATTGATACGGACTCTCACATTTAATTCTGACTGGAAGATTTCAGTTACGGCGTAATTCAGCATACATATGAAAGGAATTTTCTCTTCACTAATTTGCTAAAATATATAGGACATAGTTTCTTAAAAGAACTGGCTTGTAAGAATCTAGCTACACTGGTCATGTTGCATGTATTTAATCCACTAAAAAAGAACTGCTTAAAAGAATCATGTGATTGTGTACTTAACTATTTTGATCTTGTTGGTTTTTGAGTGTATCCAGAAGACATTTTTCTCTGCTTAAACCTCTCTTTAGTTGTTCTGCACACCTATAAGTAACAGCAGGCCAACAGACAAGTGCCTGGCACTCAAGCTGTTCCAAATACACTCAGACACACACATACACACCGACTGTAAACACTCTTTAAGGGGACATGAGGCCCTATGCAAACACAGCAAGCTTCTATTGAGCTCTCTATTGAGATGGCTGCTGAACAATAGCAGGCCAGAACGTCTATCCGCAGATGTGTGTGTGTGTGTGTGTCTGTGTCTGTGTGTTTTTTGCAGACTGTGTGAGTAAAATCCAATTATCAAGGCCACAGCATTAACATTCCTGCAGTCTGGCAGGTGACGGCAGAGTCTTTTCAGGCAGTAGGGCCGCTATACACCCCGACAAAAGCTGGCGATGAAGATGTATAGACGCAGAGCGGAGGTCCCGCGGGGGTGTGCTCACAAACACAAGGCCATTCTTAAGGAATTCATAGCTTTTGTTGGTGTAGTACAACAAGACTGTCTGTGTCATTTGACTACATGGCGGCTTACGGTGAGAGCTAGAGTTTCTTTGTGAAGACACGGCAGACCAGACAGGAGAGAAATTTTTGCACTGAGAAGTCAAATTCCATAAGAAAAATGATTTACTCTCAAACTGTAGTCAAGAAAAAAAATCTAATGAATGAGATCTTTAATGAGATCTCAGCTGTTTCTCACAGACAGTAACAATATGAAATTTAGAGCAAATTAGCTGAAGTGTTCTGCTTCTCAAATGGTCTCTAGAGAACTAGAAAATCATAAACAATCAACAGACAATCAAGCAGACTGTGTTTAGATTTGCCAAGATAAAGACTTCAAACAAAAGTCATAGTTTATTATAAAATGAAATCTTCTCTACAACAACAAAACCAAATTATCGGAAAATGCTATTTAAATTCATTTGAAAACCCATTAGAGGTGCACCATATCAGTGAACTTCATGTTATTTTTAAAACTAAAAGAATATGAATGCTTGATTTTTTTCCATAGATTTCTGCTATATGGAAATCAACTTGAGATAGTCACCACTGATAAGCTATTACTAAATATAATGTAGAAATTCAAATTTTCTGTAAAGCTGCTTTGCACCAATTTGCATCGTGAAAAGCGCTATACAAAAACTTGAACTGAATTGAATCACATTAGTTGGCTTCATTTGTTTTGCAAATAAATATTTGCCTTAGTTATTTCAGGCTTAATTATTCCTATTAAAATGTATTGTATTACTGTTACTTTTGCTGTTTATTCTATTGTACTATTATATTTTTCATTTAATGGCACAGCACATATTTAGAGCTGCTCCAGTGCAGTGGCACAGTAATCATATGTGCTTCACTTTCTTTGCTATTGACATATCTGACCGAACTACAAACTTTTCAGCAATGCCTGTGAGAAAAAGATGATGCTTGACAAGTGAAGAACACTGAGTAGACTGAGTGGATCAAGCAATCTTTGGAAATATCAAACTGAATATTTGATTTATTATTCAGTTGTAATGTCTAAATTTACTTGCAGAGTTTTTTAGTTTAATATTATTTAAATTGAATAGTACTGGATTTGAATATTAATTTATCTGCCATAACATGAAAGTAACTATATGTTTATTAGGTATACAGCACATCTCTACTAATTGTCTTGTTTGTTTTTCTTTGTATTTCTGTATGTATATGAATTCAATTAAATTCAATTTAACTTATGCATAACATTTCCTAAACTATGAAACAGACAACCTACCACCGAAAACACTTCAGATATTATGAAATAAATTCACACTGATGACCCACTATATTAAGAGTCATTTTAAAATGTTCTCAAATCACAATCATGACTATACATACTGTGAATTATACTGAGGTTGCCACTGTGGGTGTGCATGATGGAGGACATGTCACATGCTACATGCCAGTCGGTGTTCTGCTCTGAACTTAAGTATATATAAAAAGAGAAAACACACATACACACTCCGTCTGCATGCTTGAGCTCTTAAGATATTTTGATGCCATAATAGCTGTAAAAGCCTGTGATTTATTATATAACAGTGATGTAGCTGTTGAAACAGCCTTTCTCTCTCACACACACACTCACACACACACATTCTCTCACAGGGTGATCTGATCTCCTTGGGAGATGCCAGACGAGTGCAGCAGCAGAATGATTGGCGGTGGCCCTTTATACTTTGTGAATCCGCAGGTGCAGCAGATCCCTTACTGAGAAGAACGAGTGTGTGTGCATGTCGTCACAAAGGCCTGTGCTGTTCTGCTTGCTGCACTCACACATCAGCTCATCTGAGATCAGATCCTCCATTAAGAGCACCAGCCTTACCAACTTCAAGCCAAACCGCAACATTAAACAAAGCTGACTGTCCAAATCCCACAAGATAACTTAAGAGAAAGAGAGAAATAACAAGAACAAGAG
Organism: Carassius gibelio; assembly: GCF_023724105.1. Taxonomy (NCBI): domain Eukaryota; kingdom Metazoa; phylum Chordata; class Actinopteri; order Cypriniformes; family Cyprinidae; genus Carassius; species Carassius gibelio. Next base: position 41,185,888 of record NC_068402.1, on the reverse strand, counting down.
CTTTCCTCTAAAGGAATAAAGAATAAAGATGTTGAGGAATAAAGAAATTGCACCTGGATGAAGCCAACACTCTGCATCAGTACTGTTCTCTTATGAAAAGGTGAATAAAATTAAAACATATGCCAGGAGATCCTTGTGTAAATGTTATTCAAAGACTTTAACTTAACCAATCCTATCCAACTGAATGGGATCAATTTTCAAAACACAAGCCAAAATAAATTTTTTATGCTTTCTAGAGAAAAAATGTTGGTCATGTTTGCATGTATAAAACCCATTACCACAATGCCAAGGTTGTTGTGGGTGATTGTCGGGCAGTTTTATGTGGTTTCTAAGACATTCTAAGTGTCCTTTGATGCATTGCTAGGGAAATGCTAAGTGTTTTTGTTTGTTTGTTTGTTTGTTTGTTTTTACCAAGAAAAACATTATGTTTATGAGCTATCTCTGATGGAAGGTAAATGTATGTGTGTTGGAGGTTAGTAGGGTCCACTTAGTAGGATCTTCTGAGGTAAATGAAAATAATTTAGGTCGCTATCTGTGATGTAGTTTTGAAGAAAATGTTAAGTATTTAAAAAAAATTAATACAGGGCAGTTGCTAGTGCTTTGTAGCAGCCATATCACCCTGTAGCCAAAAACTGATTGGCTTCACTCTGTGTCCTCTCCACCAGTAAGCTGGTGTTTGGTGAGCGTTCTGGCGCAATATGGCTGCTGTTTCATCATGTCGGTGGATGCTGCACACTGGTGGTGGTTGAAGAGATCACCCCATTCTATGTAAACCGCTTTGAGAGCCCAGAAAAGCACTGTATAAAGGTAAGGAATTATTATTATTATTATTCCAAAGGGCAATGTTCAAAACAATAACACCATCCATTAAAATATGACCCATCAAATAGGCCCAATGTTTATCCTAATCCTTTAGCCAAAGACTAAAAAGATGAAGGGTAATTTATCTACATAACACCCTGAACATGAAAGCTAGAATGAAAGATTTGAATGAGTGAATCTTTTAGTCTATTTTTGTGTGTGTGTGTGTGTGTGTGTGTGTGTGTTTGCTCTTGTTTTTGTGACATATCAGGACACAACTTTGTATAATGACATGGGTATGACACAGATATTACAAGGAGAGGGTGACTTATGAGGACATAACCCATGCCCCCATTTTTCAAAACGCTTATAAATCATACAGAATGAGTTTTTTTGAGAAAGTAAAAATGCACAAAGTTTCCTGTGAGGGTTAGGGCTAGGTGTAGGGTTGGTGTAGGGCCATTGAAAATACAGTCTGTACAGTTTAAAAACCATTACACCTATGGGATGTCCCCAATTTTCACAAAAATGTGTGTGTGTGCCTTGAGCATTGGGTTGGTCACTACTCTTGTCAGGGCTAGTTACAACTCCCCCACACTCTTCCAGATTTTCTCTCTCTCTTCAGTAAATCTGTGGCTTTGCCTGCAGCCAGAGGGACTGAGCTTAATTATTCTTGGATGCAGCATAGAAAAAAAGTCAAGCCCTTTTCACATTCAGGTTTTTCATTCATGCATTCTGGTACTACCCAGCCATTTCAAGCCTGGCACAGTGGAACACTTATATCAGGCTGTCATTAATTTTTTATTCTTTATTTACTTCTACAATACGCTACTAAACCAACTTTCCATGCATGACCCCAATCACTTAAGGATCTTTATAAAAATTTGGCCCTCTCATCATACATTTTACAAATGGTTCTTATGGATTTATTCCAAATCATAGTTAGCTGTCATTTAAGGGAGGGACCACAGGAAATGAAACTAAAGTAAGGGTTTTCAATGTTTACAAACAAAAAGCATTATACTTTAAATAACTTATAAATTCCTGTGTGCTTTATAGCTGTCCACAAAACATTTCAGGAACTTCACAGGTCTCTAATTGAACCATGTAGGTAGGTAGCACACTTGGTTGTGGAACATAGCTAGTGTTTATTAAAGGGGTCATATGATGTGATTTCAAGTTTTCCTTTCTCTTTGGAGTGTTACAAGCTGATTGTGAATAGATAAGATCCCTAAAGTTGCAAAGACTAAAGTCTCAAACCCAAAGAGATATTCTTTATAAAATTTAAGACTCGTCCACGCCTTCCTAAAACACTTCATTTAAAACACCCCCCCCCCCCCCCCCCCATGTATATGTCACGATTTGAGAAGATTTGCATAACGCCACCCCAAATGTTCATGCAAAGAAAGAAGGCGTAACTTTATTGTTGCTGCCACCACAGGGCGGCATGTTGTGAAGACGCTGTGTTTCACTGCAAAAGCGAAACTTCTTTGTTTGGCTTTCCAAAACAGGACACAACTAGAACTCAGTGGTTAAGTTGTATTTACAACACTGTTCTAGAACAGTTCAACCCAAATATTCAGATGTGTGCAGCACATTTTATGGAGGGCTGTTTCCTGATCCTGGAAGTAGACTACAATGTTCTGTTCTGACTCACAGTCTGTAAGTCCATTTACATATTTAAAGGATTTGCCACTGACTATTCAAAAGCGAGTTTTGAGCAGTGTAGGGTAGCGCTTGTTGTTTGTCGTTTCTCCAATCACAAATGCAGACATGGTTTTATGTTTACGCGGCACGATGCAACACAACACATAAAAAAAACAATATAAGTCATTAAAATCAGTAATTATGTCCCCACTATATGCAACAAATGCCTTGTTTATAATGGGTTTTAATGTCAATGTCTTGTGGCGCCAGTCTTCTGACCAGGACACGGCATGACAGTATGGTAAGGGGCATAACATTTCTGTCACACGCTTGAAGCATTCAGTCAATCACAATGCACTGGATAGCTGGCCAATCAAACCACACCTCGCTTTTCAGAATGATAAGCTATTTTTGTGCATTTCAGAAAGGAGTGCCAAAGAGGAGAAACAATAATGTACAGTATGTGGAACATTTTTTTTTTGTTTTACCTTAAACCACATAAACACATTTCATTACACCAAATACACAAAATAATGTTATTTTTAGCAACATCATAAGTGTGGCTTAAATATAAGCCAAAATATAAATTACTAACACTAAAGTGTTAGTAGTGCTAAGGAAAGTGAGTGAAATTGTTGATCCTCTGTGGAATGGTGGGACATTGGAAGGGATTCATTTGAGTGGAGTTGAGCCGACAGTGACCACTGTAAGTTGTAACGTACACTTCATCATTACAAACCCAGTGGGAATGTAGCCCCTGACAAGGCACTTCCCGCCACACGTACACACAAGCAAGCCACAGCAGCTGTGTAAGTGTGCGTGCATGCAAAAGCGTCTTTGGGCTACAATATAGTGACCTAAATACCTTAACTATTTCTATTCATAAACACTGTACATGTGCTAATGCTATATCATGCAAAAGCACACTTGACTGACCTACACAAAACCACATTTCATTGACCTAGACCCGCCAAGCTAATGTCAGCTCAATAAAAACACGTCAAGAACTTTAAGAAAGTTCTCCACACTCACACACATAAACATGCAGAGGTTTGCTAGGCCAGCGGGAGTAGGGGCAGGTTGGCAAGCTGTGGATTACAGTCTGACAGTGGCCCATTGTTAATTGAATGCCATGTGTGAAAGCTACAGAGAGATTAGTTTGTACAGCTGCTGCCATTTGTCATAACTGCCCTTAACAAGGCACACATGGTGGGTTGTGGTTCAAGCCACAAGAGTCTTGATTTCTTTCAGTTTTTTATACTGCCCAATAATTTACCATTAGCTAATTAAGATGTTTCAATACCAAAACACATCATTGTCCTTGAAGGACATTTTGCTCTTTATTGCTAGGTTTTCTGAAAAGGTTTCCTTATTGTAGCTCATCTCTAAGCAAGCAAAGTCAACTTTAGTTTTAACTTAGGTTAAAACTAATCTTTTTTTAACTAAATATTTTCAAAATCAACTTGCCACAATTATCATTAGCATCTACTCGGTCTTAGGGAAGCCCTGAATAATTAAGCTGGTTTTTGGGATCACCCGACCCCAACAGGACACATTTCTCAAGAATAGCTTACACAAGCTCTTGTGTACTTAAAGTTTTTTTTTTTGTGTTTTTTTTTTTTTTTTTTACATTCGACAGACAGACAGACAGATAGTATTTATGCTGTCCATTGCACAGGATATCTAGCTTTATCTTTGTCTTATCTTTATGTATAAGAAAGCAAAATAAATATATAATTAATATTTCTGTTTCAAATTAACATTATCACACACAAGCATACACTATTTAAAAAATGAAAATTTATGAAAATGTAGCAGTTGTGTATTTGTCAATGTAAGGGAAAGGCTAAATACAATACATCCTCTCTGGAGAACAATGGTCAACTTTCCTCTAATCCTTCTTAACGCAGATTCAAAAGTTCAGAGTCTGTGTCTGAGCAAAGGTGGCATTGTTCTGGTGCTCGGAAAAGACACTACAAAACATTGTAATGCATCCCCCACTGATGGCAAATGAATGAGCTACAGGAAATTCCAGCTGGCAGTTATGGATTGGGATGTTTTCAGGTTCGGGGGTAAATGTGGTCAAGTGAGTATCAGGAAACTGAAGTGAAAAAAGTGAAGCCATGACTAGTTTCCACCCCAGTAATCAAAAAGCCTACTTTGACCTATAAAGTGTCCCCTTCCAGCATGCCTTTACTTTACAGCCTATGATGTCATCATAATCTGTTTTATTGATCGTACACTGACATGGGTGAACAGTAAAAACACAATGTGTACGCCACTGAACCCGCATAGCTGTAGTAAGTATGCCTTTTCTGTCATGGCAAACCTTGTTGGACCGCATCATTACATTATTATTTTAGGAAAGAAACATAAAGTAAATGTGGGTTCAGGCCCTATGCACATGTAACAGCCTTAATTACAAACTTCCACAGCTGAACTCGGGACCCCAATCTGAAGTGCCTGAACACAAAAATACACAGGCAGTACTGACAAATGCCATGGCGGAGCTGTGGTTATCAAGGCTGTACGCTCGATTTTGTCTAAATGCAGGCTTCAAGAACTGAAGTGTGGGCGAGCATGTGTGTTTCTGTATGTATGTGTGAGAGAGTATGCATGTGGGTGGGTACATGTTCTACTAAAGTCAGAGAAACACAACAGGGGAGAAGGAGAGAGGGGGAAAAAACAGCAGCTAAATTCCTTGGCCAGCAGAAAGGCAGGCCAATTTGAGAAAAATTCCAGTAATCTGGAGCCAGTGCGTATATCCTTTCAGTGCAGGCTTTCATAATGAGGCACATACGTAGCCGTTAAAGCCCTGCATTCATTAGCGGCCCCGTTACCGGCAGAGTGCGTTTAATCACAGCCTCCCAACTGCTAGTTCCGAATCGCTCTGCATTTAACACACCAACTTCCCAGAATCCTCTGCCCTGAACTGTCACTGGATAGGGCAAATTACAGGAACAGATTTCTTCAGAAACGAAGAGCTGAAAGCAGCAAGAAGTTTGCAATCAGTGACAGGTGGATACACACTGGGCATGTCAAGATAAAACTATATTTTACTGCCAACACAATACTAAAATAAAATACTTTTATAATTAAGATAAATTATGAAATCTTTCTACAATCAAAATAACTGGAAATGTAGTGCAGTTAACTAGCTTAAAATACCTTTTACGTTTATAAAGAGTTAGTCACTCATTGCTCTTAATGTACCTTTGTTCTTCATTATTGAATGTTTACCTGACCCAAAAACCCAAAGTAAGGTTTAAGTAAAGCCCTGTTTCCACTGCAGGAATGTTCCCCAGGAACTAAGGACTTTGGGCCGGTACTCAGTGTGTTATCAACGCAGGAACCAGGATCTAAATAAAATTTCAGATAAAAATCTGCCCCTCAGAAAGTCCCTGTTAACAAGGTACTTTTTCAAGGGTCTGGAACTTTCAGGGGTGGGACTTGAACATGCTGAAAATAGTGATTGGCTGAGCAGCATTGTATTTCAGCCACCATATATTTTCATAATATTTTAAAATATTACTGTTATTGTGTCACAATATGTAATTTTACAAGTATTTCAGGCAAGAATGTAGTTGTTTATAACTGAAATCTACAGTTTATTTATAAAGACAGTGCCTATTAGTTTGCCAATTTTGGAGACGTGAGATCCATGTGATTAGCAGGCACTCAGTGCTACATAAGATATAATTTGTTTTGGGTGAATGTCACAGGTAATCTTTGGTCTTTATTCTATTAATCTATTAATATGTTAAAATTAAAAGAGGCAATAGCCTACTGGTTTATATAATATTTTGTTTAATTGTTATGTATGTGCATTTTCCTAAACTACATTTCTGTGGCTATTAATGTGTTTACATGAAAACAAAAAGAGGCAGTGGTGTTTGATATCATATTTTGCCTTATTGTAAATACAGTAAGGAAAATTGCAGTATCCAAGGCGAGCTGACTGTTTTCAAGTACACTGCTGTTTGCAGAATTACTGGACTTGCCTCGTCCCATCCCCGGGAGTTCACACTCCTTAGTCGAACTTGGGAAGTCCAAACTACTGAGGATGCAAGTCCGAAATGTACATACTTAGTAATGAAAAACGAGCGAAGACCTACATCACCATCACCCACCATCACTATTTGCCAAATCTTGTCTGTATTTTAGACAGACAGCAACTAGTGATAAAAAAAGTTCCTGGGACAAACTGTTCCAGATAATTTGGTTGGAAAAGTGTCTAAAGTTCCATACCAGTGTTCTCTTTTAAATTGTTCATTTTAACTCTTGAAAAAAAGGAATTTGTTAAACATAGTAGTTTCACAGTGGAATCGAACTGGTATCATTAATTGTGAAATCTCACTGCCGACATTGTGGTATCACGCAAACACTTATACACAAAATATTTATGATCAAGTAATAAAGATTTACTTAGAATCATTTATTTTATAGGACTATAATAGTCTGCTCACCTTTGTCTATTAACACTAAATTGCGGCTAATATTTTTTCTGTGGGTGGATTACTAGTGAAATGAAAGAAACTGCTAACTCCCACAAACCTGTGCAAACCTGACTAAGAAATAAACCTTGTTTTACCTGAATTCACTAACTAATTTTCCAGGCAGCTTCACTCTCTGTACTATCAGGTCTATCAACTATCTTCTTGTTGTCTCCTGCTGTTTCTTTTTTGCTAAAATCTGCCCTTATACAATGAAGCCATGTGAAAACAGGATGCTATTATCACTAGAGGAAAGCGGCTGGAAAAGCACATTTTTGACATCTATCGTTCCTATGATTACAAAGGGTTAGTTCTTATGTTGATCTACCTCACAGGATGCCCATACAGGACCCACTGGGCACTCAGCTACAGAGAACTAGAGCACTCGTGTGACTGCACTTAAGGGACTAGAAATAACTGCAGGCGTGGACAGAAGTATACTTATTTTCTTTAGAAAAATTATAGTTTCACATTATCCGAAGAAAATGTGAGTGGTTCCTGCCCATGAAAAATCCATGATGCTAGGGTGATGTACATGGTTTCCAAACAGTTGCTATGCAGTTGCTAAGGTCTTCTGAGTGGATTTTACTCTATTTCTCTGAGGTTGATGAGGTGTTCTGGACCCTAGATATGGCTTGGGTCCCTTCTTTATAAGTAAATGAATGCAGGTTTTTTTTCACATTTTTACCATCCAGGTGACAATTCTTTTCCTGATTGTATATAAAGGTTATTATAGATGTAGGAATTCATTCAATAAGCCCAGTAAAGAGTGTGTGACATGTTGTGCTATGAATAATGCTTCTGGAGAAACTTTTAACCCCACACAAAGTTATTCATAATGTGTTTTACGTCTTGGGGGCCATCTTTTTGACAGACTTGACCCCATTGTGGCTTCCCAACTCTTCCACAATGTTACCTCTGGGTCGTCCGTCTCATTGGCGGGGGGTACTGTACCAGACACTACAAAAGAATAGATGGCCATCACTCTGAATCCTGTCTGCCATGAAAAGACCTCAACTGTGGGCCGAGGGGGGAGAAGTCACTGTCTCCCATGGCAACCTCCTCAATTGTCTCTGGCCTTCTCTGGCAGCTATTCATTGGGCCCGTCCCCTTAATGAAGGATGCCCGTCAGTGTAGAGATGTGAAAGACACTGAATGTCCCACCACGGTGGAATCCAGACTCTCTCTCTCTTCATGTCTGTCTCGTGCCCTCTTCAGCTCCCCAGGTCTCAATATGAGTTTCTCTGCTACCTTCACCCTAAGCCCCCTCTGTCTTTCCCTTTTGTCTGGCCCTCTCTGGATGATCTCCATTGGTGCAGCTGCAAGATAAGCATGTTTGGTTAATAGCAAAGAGGAGATGAGGCCATTATGGAGTGGTGCTGGTCCAGTCTGGGGTTGTGGGGGGAGGGGTGTTGGGGAAGACCCAGACACCCCATACAGTGATATACAGTAAGGGAGGATGGGGCCATCCGTCTTCATTTGGAGAGAAGGAGGGGTCAGTGCTGGTTCTCTTGTCAAGTGGGCCCCAGGGATAAGAAATGTATTCCGGGTTCTCATAAAGCCTCCGTCTGCACCGATGATGTGGAGATGTATGGAAGTGGCTTTGAGCAATGCAAGATAATTCTTTGTTTAGAAAAAAGACGAGGCAAAGCAGGAAAGTCTGTGACCCCTGAAAAGAGAGTTCATTTTCCAACATACTTTCGCATTTTTTTCATGATAGTAGACTCTGGCATTTACGTCAACATTAATGATAGGCTGCGCTTCCACCACTTTTGATAAAACATTCCAAAGGGAATATCCCTTCTCCCGACCACACACTCAGACACCCACTCGCACACTGGGTGAAGTTGCACCCACACTGCAGCACAGACCCTTTCACACTCCTCACAACCATGGAGATTTATGTACACATTACAGTGTGTGAAAGAAGACAAGAGAGGTTGTAGTGTGCTTGAGCCTGAGGGTATTCAGTCAACAAAGAGTCCCAGAGATAGCATACACAAAAACAGTCTCCAACACACACATCAACTGTTTATAAAATCTAGCAGCACCTTAGACGGAAATTGTGTGGTGAGGGAGAAAGAAAGAAAGACAGAAAGGAAGAAAGAAAGAAAGAAAGAAAGAAAACAAAGCAAAATAAATCTAAATCAAAATAATCCCTTAGTTTTTTCCCTGAACCTATTTATTCAAAAGCAACTTATTACTTAAAAGAAAAGACAACAGAAACAATGAAGAAGAAGAAAACAAAAGGATAAACAACAAATGAAGAACTCAAGTAAGAATTTATTACAAAAAAACAAAAGGAAAGAATGAAAGGTAAAAATAACAAATGCAAGAAAAAAGAGAGAGAGAAAGAAAGAAAGAAAGAAAGAAAGAAAGAAAGAAAGAAAGAAAGAAAGAATGCAAAAAGGCAGAAGAGAAACAAAGTGCAAAGCAAGAGACACCATGACAGAAAGGAAAGCAAGAGAGAACAAATGAAATGGTGGGGGGAGATTTCCTTTGCGGCAGCATGTGGAGTAACAGTACACCACTGAATTGAACCAACACCGAGGCTGAGAGGAGAGACTGAGCACAGGGAGGGGGAGAAATCAATAAGGGAGGCCAGAGAGCTGGAGGGAGCTCTAAATGGATTAGACTAAGGGAATGTGTTCGATAGGTTATGGCTTTTGCGTGAGCTAGTCACCGCGGGCCATGCAGAATACTAATCAGTGCTGCAGTCTCTGCTTCAGAGACCTCACTGCATGCTCAGCACAAACACACAGCGACCTCATCCCCCTCTCAGCTCCCACTCTGAGATCATAGAAGAATCAGTAGATTTGTACAGCAGATTTATCTGCAGTATTGTTGTGGATCCCAAAGTTTTCCAGCAACATTCTTGTGATGCTTACATCATAAACTTGTCGAAAGCAATGCGATCGGATGGCCTCATACTATTGGGCTGCTTGGAGTGGAAGGGGATCAAGTTCCTTCAAAAGAAAACCAAATGGATGGCGTAGGTTAAATAAGGCCAGTGTCTTTATCTCTGCTTTGGTATTCAACAGCCTGCATGAGCTGCTCTACGCATATGCCACCATAAAATTGCAGCTTACATACTTTGAAATGAACTAGTAGCTAAAGAAAAGGGTGTTTTTGGAATAAAAACCTGTTTAATCCACCTTTTAGTACAGATTTCTCAAGCGAGAATAAACAGGCATGCAAAGAAATGTGTGTTTTAGTCAATCAGGCTCTTAAATCAGAGCAAACTCAGCAGAAAAGAACTCACAACACCCACAGGCCACTAAGATTATCGTCTGAATTAAAGTCGTAGTGGCAAATCCTTTCACTGCTACTCCACCGCTACCCCCCTTCTTCCTTCTCTTTCCCTCTTTATGTTTAATGTGGCGGTACACCAGTATACTAAAACATCAAACAGAAGCTATTGCCTTTCATTTCCACAACTGAAACCAAGTCGTGCGTTGTAGTTCTTTTTGAAAGCAAAGCACCAACAAATGCGTGGTTCAGAGGAGAAACCGAGAGCTAGGGAGAGAAAAAGAGGGAGTGGAAAAAGAGACCATCTGTACTGATTTTTGGGAGCGAGTCAGTAGCTGCGGGCCATCAAGTGGATGTGCTGAACACTTTTTTTGTCTCTCTCAAAAAGGACAAACTCTTGACTGCCTCTGCCACAAGGACCCACTGGAAACAATCAGCAAATAAATAAATAAATAAATGACTAGACAAAAACAAATGCTGTGGCCCTGTTGCATTCCATACACTTGTAGTTCTGTAACTCTTTTTCTACAAGTTTTGGCTAGGGCCTCAAATTGTCAATTGGTTTGTGTGTGTGTGTGTGTGTGTGTGTGTGTGTGTGTGTGTGTGTGTGTGTGTGTGTGTGTGGGTGTTGTCCCAGCCACCTGCCCCTTTAATTCTCACTATTACAGCACACTGGAGTTTATATTGCATCTGCAAACATTGCCAATGGGAACGATGTGTCACATGGATGTAAAGGAGAAATACAAAGGTTTACAAAAGCGCACTGAGAATAGGGATGGTAATTGTAAAGACGTTAACAGCTCCAGTTAATTCCATTAATGATTTATTAGTTCTTGTAAAAGTAAATGTTTCTGAAAAAGAAAAGAAAAATAAATACAATTCCACAGTCAAATTGTAAGATAATAATAAAAAATAAAAAAAAACATTTCATTCAGTTCTCACAAAAGGTGCATTTAAACACCCTTTTTAAAGGCGCCTTCAATACTTGTCAATACTGTGCTTTACTATATATTATACAACCAAAAATACGGTGACATATTTTATTCATTTATTTTTATAAATTATTACTCAGGATGTGCACTTTTTACTACGCACTGTTATATGAATAAGCAGGAAGATTTAAGTCTCTCAAACTTTGGGTGTTTGACTCAATAAAAAAAACTGACTCATAAGAATTGTTTATTCAGGAATGGGACTACACTGGCTGTGTAATGGATACAAATCCAATGTGCTGTATATTGGATTCATTTAACATCTTGCCATAACCCTAAATACCTCTTACACTTACATAATAAAATTACACAGACTGTCCAGCGCTCCATCAGAGTTTTCTCTAGTGCCCTTAATCAGGAAGAAAAATCATATAACTTTCCATGTATGTGGACATCAGGGACAAAGTGAATTATATATGAGGAGACAGACAGCAAGAAAAAAGTGAAAAGTAGAGAAACCAAAATCAGTACTTAGTCACCGACAGGGGTGATGACCTCTAGGTCATGTGGCTAGTCCTGACCCTGCCGTATACTCAGCCAGCTGGAAAACTAGGCACAAACAGCTCTTCTACAGCGCGCACACACACCGCCAATAAAGGCCCAATTGGGAACTCAGTGTGTTTGTATGTTGGGGGTTCTGGCCAGTTGAGGGAGTTTGATGAATGACAAGCTCTTCTCAAGGAGTTGGCAAACGCTTCACTGACGCAGGCATCCAAATGTCATGAGCAAGCTGGGGTTCCAGGTGCCCCCTGAAATGACCCCCTGGCCTGCCCCCACGTGCTGCAGGCCGCCACCTTGTTTTCAGAGATTTGTTGTGGTCAATTAAACTTCACGTGACACCTTCCGCATCTTTAGCGAGGTCTTGACACCAGGGGCAAAAGCTATGTCCTGCAGTCGTAAAACAAGACCTCTTTAACATGCTAGAACAAATGAGAAATAATCCAGCCGACACCAGAAAAGCAGCCAATAAAACACTGCCTACTTCCCAAGGGAACAAATAACACTGGGTTAAAAACAACCCAGTTTGGGTTGTTATTAAGCCAAGGGCTGGGTAGATTTACCTAGCAAATTGGGCTGTTTATTTAACTCAGCATATTGGGTTTATTCACTTTTTACTATATTACTTATAGCTTAGTTTTTACTTCATACAGTAAATAATGTTTACAGATTAACTTAAATCATGTAAATGTTTCTAAAATACTCCACACAAACCCTGGTTTGCATGATAACTTCCTTTATTTTACTTTATTTATAATTTACAGGATTTTTATATCATTTTTAATAGGCTATACATATTGCCTATATTTAAACTCATTTAACAAACATTAGAAGAAAATTTTAACATTAAACAGAAGTTATTCACGTGTAATTGACCAGTCTCTGTTATTCTGTTTCCACCATAACGGCGCTGGTCCTCTTGCTCGAGATGGAGTCGTGTTAGGTGTGGAAATGCAAACATTAATGGACCACCGCCCTGCGTTTCACTCTAGCCAAAACATGCTGTGACTCCATAACCTGCCAATAAACAAACAATAAACAGCTCTAAGGATGTTTTAACATCCAATGTATTATATTCTGTATCTTTATGAATAAAATTGTTTATTTTATGCAAAGCATCAGCCTTCACGCAAAAAGACCGCAACACTCATTAAAGGTGATTCGCACCTGTATGGTGCTCTGCATAAAATTGAACGACATACGGCTCAGTAATGATTTCATAGATAAAATAAAATGTACACAAACCTGTATTTTACAGATGAATGCATCAATTCAATGGCATTTAGAACTGCTCTCTTGTGTAGAGAAGACGCAAAACCACTGCGATAAATAACTCAACCACTGGGTTATGTCTGACCCAGGAGCTGCAAAACTACCCAAACGCTGCAAAAAAACAATCCAAAAAATGCTAAAAAATAAAATAAATAGGATTTTTTAGAGTGTAAACGTTGGGGAGTTTGGGGCAGGAAATCACAGCACCTTCACACTGTTACTGATACATTGAGCTCTTGCGATTGTGTAACACCTTCTAGTTGTTGAGTAATGCTTGCTGCGCCTGCACAAAACATAACCGTTTGTTTTTGGTGTTCAATAACTGGAAATCGTAAGAAAAAGAAAAATCTACATATTAAATGTTAACTAATTTTCTTTAATTTAGCTTAACAAAAGGACAGTTAGGTGTTTGAAACAAACCAACTGCCAGACCAATGTAAATATTTATTAGAGGCTTGAACCAGCACTTAATTTACACTGGCATTTTTGAGGTTTTGTGTAATGTCATATGTTTAGGATAGTGTAAACACTGAGATAAAGGTTGTGAACATATTCCAGCATGGGATGAAAAATAAATAGCCTGGGTTAAAATGAAAAAATGCTTGTTTGATATAAACCAGCTGGTCCCTTTTCAAATCTATTTCTGCCTAGTCACTGTTCTACTATAAAAGTCTGTACAGTGTAAAATTCAACAGACTCAAAAACATTCATGAAACAAGTCATCATCATACAACACAAGCTATTAGGATTCTTTCCCTGTCTAAAGGGAGGGCTAGTTATGATTTGAGTTCTGAAGTGAAAAGGGCATCACCTCACATAAACAGGTTTGATTTGCAGGGGCCAACGTGGGCAATCATAAAAAAAAAAAAAAAAAAGATTCAAAATATCTTTTCCTCATTACTTTCTCGTTTGCAAGCAATTCAAATAATCAAAAATGAATTCTGCTGAACTGTTTTCACAGAGAATAAATGATCTGGATAATGTTAGAATTATTTCACAAAGAGAAAGGAGCTGAACAGCACTCGTTAAAAGCGCAGGCACAATGGCATGGCCAGACTTGGTGAAGTGCAGAGGCAGGGCATGGCACGATGCCCACCAACAAGCCTGCTGCCCCTCATTCCTGTCCTCTCAAACACCTTTTCAATGGGTATTCAGCTGGGCATTTACTAAGGAGCTATCACAAATGCAGGCGAGTCAGACTAAACCCAAGGCAAACCATTTGATGTCCATACAGATACCAGGTGCTGTGGATAGCAGTTAAAACACCTTAGAAATTAAACCAGAACACAAAATCAATTACAAATTGTACACAAACAACAGTAGCTGTGTTGTACTGTAAAAATATGTACAATCATTCAGTGAAAATGTAAAACAGTTTATGTAATAGCACATGGTTTGCACTGCAGTCACCTTACAAAGGACCTTTCACTGGCATAAAGACATGAAAAACAACAATTTAATTTTTCAGTTCACAGCCTGGGACCACAACCACAATTTCCTTTGTGATGGGGGTAAAGATTTCCCTTTTATTTTATATTCGGTTTTATTTTGCTGGATTTTATACATGTGAATAATGTCAACTGCTATTCCACTGATATCAGGAAACTTTCCTCCATGCCCACTGCATTGCGGATGCCAACTAACGAATCAAAGGCATGCAGCAAGCAGACAAAGAGGGTTTGATACCAAATCCTCAGTTGCTGGCACTCTCCCTACCACTCTCCTGGCACAACGCTAACAAAATGGCCGCCCTGGGTGCACTGGCACAATGTGAGAGCATTGTCTAGAGATGGGCGTTGGATACTAGGGGCAAAACATGCCGCAATGCCATGGTTAAGTCCTTAACAGAGAACCCAATATTCATTTGCTGACACTAATTTACTTGATTAGTTTTTTCCATACTTTTTTTTTTTTATTATAAAAAGGTCAGCAGCAAGTGATTATGTTACACAAACGGGTATAATTATATATATATATATATATATATATATATAGATATATATATATAGATATATATATATATATATATATATATATATATCTATATATATATATATATATATATATATATATATATATATATATATATATATATATATATATATATACCCGTATGTGTAACATAATCACTTGCTGCTGCTGACTGATGTTATAAATGTTAGTCATTAAAGATATTTCAGATATTTTCTTTTATAAACAATAGTAGAGGCTAATGTCTATTTAGTGCATGAGAGATTTAGGTTGCCATGTGAATGCCAACAGGCGAACGCACACCATCTTACAAAGACACAAAAGAGATTCTGATGCCAACCATGATGCCAGTGGCAACCATTATTGTCCCTCCACTCTGCCTTCTGCTTACCCTGGCACTTCAGTTTCACAAAATGGAGGTGCCGTGGCTGACGATAAACCAACTCTTTGTGACAACATTCAGATTCACAAAAGAAACACTTTGATATTATTAAAATAACAAAATATGGATAACGTTGAAATTCTTCTGGAACAGAAAACCACTTAAAGTTGAAATACAAGCGATAGTTTAAGAGGCAGCATTCCTAATTTAAAAATCATTTTGGATAAAAGTGCATGTTAAATGAATACATGGGAAGTGTGCTGACTTAATTTTCCCTTTACTTTGCGAAAAATAAACAAGTACTCAAACAAAAGAAGAAAAACAAGAGTTAAATAACTGTAAAAAAAAAAAAAAAAAAAAAAAAAAAAATTACCAGAAAAAATCTCACTGGAAAATTTGACAATAAAAACAATTTTAGAAAATTTTAAAAACACAAAAAATATTTCTATTAGAACGTTATTGTGTAATTGTGCCATTTGCAGAAATTCTCCACCTTAGGAAATGTGATCATATTTAGCATATATTTATATAATGTGGGACATTTATGTTTATATGAATTATGCTTAAATATTTGTCACTTTTATATACCAACAAATTTGGGAAATGTAAAATCTTTTAATGCAACCATTTTAATACTATTTAAATGTACCAAATTTTATATTTTTGAAACTTTCTTTGCATGCAACACAAGAAATATTTGCCCTTAGTCTTATGTACATAACAACTGGAAATTACATTCAATTAAATTAATTTAATGTCTCTACACCCTTCACTCTGCTAGTTAAGAGAAGCACCTAAATTCAATAAATGTCATTTCCTAACCTCTAGTCAGACTTACCTTGGTCCTGGACGTAGTATGCCAGAAACAAGTCCAGCTCTTTCACCGAGACAGTGATGTGGTGGGGCTGGACGCAAAGTGCCGGGTTGGTGCAGTGCGGAGACTTGACTAGCCGCTCCCCATCTGTGCTCTCCAGCGGAATACCTTTAAACAGGATGACCATCACTAGGTCCAGCCGCCACACTTTATCAGCCTGCCTCAGGCAGTCGATTCGGCGGATCTTGCCCTTCTGATCAGGGTTGGAGAGAACGCAGCATGGGTGCTTCTTGCCCGTTACACTGAGCACAAAGTCCTCCCGGTACTCCTGTCGGATGTCTTTCCGCAGCTTGGCCAGGAGACGGGATGCCCACTTCTGTTTGATTTCAGGCTTCTCGCTGAGCAACTCATCTTTCACGGCCCGTTCCTCATCCTTGGACATTCGCTTTTCGTGCTTCTTGAAGTACTTGCGCTTTCGCGCCTGTAGGTTGAACCAGGTGTAGGCTATGGCACGGACATGAGGAAGCAGTGCCTCGATGAAGGGATGAAACTCATCCTGAGAAGAGAGAGGGAGGGAAAAAGAAGAAAAATTGAGCAGGAGCAGAAGTGACCTTTTGGCATGGGTTCCCGTTTGAATTAGCCAACAGCCTGTGCAGCCAGAAACGAAAGAGGAAAAAAGCAGTTTAGAAATAATTTCAGATAAAAATCATTTATAAGTAAAGAAAAGTTATACAAATGGCCATTTAATGGTCCAGAAAATGTATTAAACAGAGTTACAGTTACAAATACCAGTACCAAATATATTTTTAACTCTAGCATTCCATTTCCTGCTTTTAAAGAACTTTTAAGCACTAAAGTTATTTAAAAATTAGATTTTAAAGCATCAACATGACACGTTTATCTACCATCTCCACTGCGATTGCAGGCAGTGCTGGCCTGCCTGCAGGTGTCGAAGGTACGCTGAAAAAGGATGCCACTGTTTACTGCGTCTGCCCGCGCCGTGCCAGCGAAGAGCAGACAGTTCCAGAATCACCAATCACTCTCTCCCCTTCTCTCTCTCTAACCCCCTTCTCTCACTCACTCGCTCTCCTTCTCCAGCCAAACTCAAAGCACCAGTCCGTGTGTTGGCACAGGAGAGCATGCATCCCCCATACTTCCAGATCTCTTATCAAAGCGCCCTGCATTCCTAAAACAGCCCCTTCCACAGAGCCCTGCAGAACCTCTTAGAATCCTGGAAAAACAAGTCACTAAATGCCTTAGACAAGGACAACTCTGGGCACGATCATTCACCTTCAGCTTTTACTCTTATAAATGAGGTGTTTGCGGTTCTCAGGAATCACTTAATTTGTTAGCATTAATGTACCACAATTATTCTAAGGCCCTCCAAAATCAAACCAAGACGTACAATGAAAATAGCATCATGGCACAAAAGTTACATTCTTCAGGCCTCACATCTATTTAAGTAAGTGTGGCATTAAAATGCCAAACCAAAACCAAAGTGGCCTGACTCCTCAAACACGCGGCACAGTTAATTCACACTTGCCTTATTCAGCGTAAGGCTTTTTGTCTTCATATGCCTCAACTTGTTATATAGCTTTACACTACAAACTGAGCAAACACAGTTGCCAATTTTACAGACCATTGAGTAACATTTGCTCTGTTTTTTTTTTTCACATATATAATCTCGTCATCATCTCAGCAAAAGAAAATGCTTTAATATTACCAAGCAATTTCAATCATGTTTAAAAATATAAAACAGAACAGGATAACTTTTCACACTAAACACCGGAAGACAAATACCACGTTATATTTTTAATGCAAGAATGAAATATTATTCTTTCACAGTCAAAATTTCCATAAACATTGTAAATTCTTATTAAAGGAAAAGAATGTTTAAGAGGTAAAAAGACAATGAGAGCTATGAGTGAGAATCTCAACACAATGAAAAAGAGAAGACCACCTTTATGCACACACTCTCCAAACTTTTCTATATTTTTTCCCCTGCCACATCGAAATATGAACAAGGACTGCAGTGAATGGATCTAAGAAGAGTTAAACCACATATTGTTCTGTGTGCAGGCGGGCGGCAGCTCTTTGGGAAACCACAACCAGCACACCACTGCCTGTATTTCAGTTACAGCCCCACACACATAGCCCACACTTAACCACTGTATAAATACATACAAACTACACAACTTTGAAATGTATTAGAAATCTATCACACGACAATGTGCAATAGTGTGTGTTGCTCAAGAAAAAATTTAATTCGCTGAAGAGTGTGAGTTTTCACACTATCAGGTGTAGTCCTGGAATGTATAAAAACTCAAATAACATTCAAAGTGCTAATTCCCTAACAAATCAGATCAGACATAATATTTAAAGATAGTTTATTATTATTATAATTATTATTATTATTACAGCTAACTTAATATGTATGTGTGTGTGTGTGTGTGTGTGTGTGTGTGTGTCTATATATATATATATATATATATATTTACAACCAAATGCACACTGCAGTGTCCACTCAACAACAAAAAATATATATATACAGTCAAATAACAATACAGGAAATATGCAAAAAGGATCTTCATTCAATCGGTTTTGTTCTATTATAAATGTAATGACAAGAAAAAAAATATTTGACTGCAAAGAAGCCATTACTATTTCATTAATATTTTTGTCATATTGCATTTAAATACGTTATTAAAGATCACATATCACAACGATGTAACATTAATATCATAGTAAATGTAATGTGGAATTAAAACATTACATTATCTGTTGTCATAGTAGTTGTTATGCAAACTGATCTCATATCAGCATGTTAAGAAATGACTTGAAGAACAAAAAAAAAATCACACGGATTTTAAAAGTGTAACACGAGGTTGTGGGCTGCGCAGGCTCGAGGTCCTCTGTACTCACCATATCTCAGTCAATCACTCTCTGATGCCAAGGAAAATATAAACAGTAAAATTGTGTCAGCCAAAGCCGGCGGACTCTGTCCAACCGCTGAATCAACCTTATCGTTGTTTTAATCTTAATTCACTCTATGAGAGGATCTCCCAGCAAGTTTTCTTTAGTTGAAAGTAAGGCTAAACAGTGAGCTCTTCAAAGGTTAATTCAAATGCACTGTCCTAACCTCGCGTTTGAAATTAACAGTTGAGATTAACAGTATTTAGATATCTCCCTGCTGTTCACCTCATATAAAGTTGCTATGTTCAATCAAGTTAATTTCTATAGCAGCATAAATTGAGTAATTTACGGATGACATCAAATTAGATCAAGTTTATGTGAACACTGGTCTGTTCAGAGATTATTAAGGTAAACATAGTCTCGCTCCAATATGCACATTGTATCATATCAACCAATCTTTAGGCTACATCAAACTGAATGTCTGATTGGATACTTTAAATCAAACTGCTTTAAATTTAAAATCTACTGCACTCATAAAATAGTTCTTTAATATTTCTTCAAAGAAACCTATTATCCAAAACGATGTCTCGCTGTGTAAATTGGTTATATGGCTCTGTAAAGTAAAAAAAAAAAAAAAAAGAAGGGAAAAAAGAAAGAAAGTTATTGTACATTAACATATAGGTTTGTCAAATTAGGGACTGATTTGGGGGAATTTACAGTACCAGTAGGCTACG